>NW_027196959.1:55000-72807 GCF_038502225.1 Cherax quadricarinatus | reverse complement strand
AGAGAGGTAGATGGATAGGTAGGTAGATACGTAGGTAGGTAGGTAGATAGGTAGATGTATAGGTAGGTGGATGTATAGGTAGGTAGATAGGTAGATGTATAGGTAGGTAGATAGGTAGATGTATAGGTAGGTAGATAGGTAGATGTATAGGTAGGTGGATGTATAGGTAGGTAGATAGGTAGAGGTGTAGGTAGGTAGATAGGTTCACGTACTGTCTCCATGTTATGCCAGCCTCCCAGCCCGGGGACAACTTTTGTTGTATATTTTGCGACTTTCTCAGATCGCTGGTACGTGTGAGTGCGTGTGTGCGTACTTGAATATGCGTTCTTGCGTTGTTACACTGCACATTACTATGTGTAATTAGTCTGTATTGATGATTACATGCTGGTGGTTCTTGGCTCCTCGCCTTTAGTACCCCGTGTGTTAAAACCCCGTGTGTTAAAACCCCGTGTGTTAAAACCCCGTGTGTTAAAACACCGGGTGTTAAACATGGTGTGGTGGTATTAAACTAAATATGCACACGGTGTATGGTGGTACTGAACTTTTGCGTTACCTGGAGAATGCCTCTTCAGATAGGCTTCAAACCCCTAAATCCTAGTGTGTGCCGTACTTAGAGATTGTATTAATTTTGGGTGAATTTATATGCTTCTTTTCATGTGATAACTGGTGAATGCTTCATCCGATCGTCTTTAAACTTTCAACGCCGATAGCTTGAGAATGCAACCTCCGAACGACTTGAAACTTAAGTGCTGGTGTGCTTTGGGATATTCAAATCTGTGTTCAACCATGTTATCTAAACTGTATTAGAAACTTAGGAAATGATAGCTCTAGGTCTTTCGTGTTGCAATCAACACATCAGGAGCTTGCAACGTCGCAGTAATGAGTAGGAAGTCCAGGTAGATTAATTCAGGGGAACGTTCTGGCTCGACTGCCACATTGCGTGCTCCTGATGTATTGATTGCAACAAGGAGGGCCTAGAGCTATCATTTAACTCTCCCCGTGGTTGTTTTGCATCTTATATCGCTTGTTCGCTAATATATATATATATATATATATATATATATATATATATATATATATGTGTGTGTGTGTGTGTATGATTTTCATTCCTTACATCTTTCCGCTCGTACTAGACTTAAGCACCTGTTTCAAGGCACCAAAGCTCCATGTTCATGGAAGCACTTCAGACTTAAGCACCTGTTTCAAGGCACCAAAGCCCTTTACCATGCCTTCATGGAAGTCCCTTTACCACCTTCAAGGAAGTCCCTTTACCACCTTCAAGGAAGTCCCTTTACCACCTTCAAGGAAGTCCCTTTACCACCTTCAAGGAAGTCCCTTTACCACCTTCAAGGAAGTCCCTTTACCACCTTCAAGGAAGTCCCTTTACCACCTTCAAGGAAGTCCCTTTACCACCTTCAAGGAAGTCCCTTTACCACCTTCAAGGAAGTCCCTTTACCACCTTCAAGGAAGTCCCTTTACCACCTTCAAGGAAGTCCCTTTACCACCTTCAAGGAAGTCCCTTTACCACCTTCATATGGTCCGTAGTGAGACTGGATTCATGACGTTAAGGGTTGCCGAAATCTCCGTATATTCATTTTGTATCACCAGGTGATTGGTGAAGACTTTACATACACACTGCGCTCAGTGTTTTCGTCTTGGGGTGATTGGTTGAAGGATTAGAATACCATGTGATTAGCTTAGAGATTTACAATGGAGTGAGCGTTAACTTCGGTTGAGTGCACCAGTTCTCAACGTAATTTACCATCTACGCTCTTAGTTGATTGATTTCTTCGCAGTTCGGTGATTGATAGCCTCACACGCTGGTGATTAATTAGCTTGGTTTAGCGTGTGATTGGTCGTTGCTGGCCTTAAAGGTCACCCAGAGGTCACACCAGGCCACCCAGAGGTCACACAAGATCACACACAGGTCACACCAGGTCACCCAGAGATCATCTATGCTCACCCGGCATACACGTACCTGGCTTGTTGTTACTAGGAATGTGGATGATCTGTCATAACCCAGCCTCAGGTGTAACTAATGAGACGGTAAGAGAATGAGACACAGAGGGTGAGAGGAGGAGGGAGGGTAAGGGAGGAGACAGTCAGAGGGGGGAAAGAAGAGGTAAGAGGGAGGGAGAGATGAGAGAGGAAGAAAAATGACCGAGTCAGATTGAAAGAGATAGCTTAAGAGAGAAAGAGAGAGAGAGATCCTGTTAGAGCACTAGTCCTGGAGCTGTGGGTCTGCTAGCAAACGGAGACCACTCCTGCTGGTCTGGTATCAACCTCCAGCTCCTGGCAACACTTCATAAGTAAGCAGCAGCAACAACAACAACATCAACAACAACAACAACAGCTACAACAGAAAAACATTACCACGATGAATGTTGACAGAACGTTTGACGCTGCATGAATGTGTCTGACAGGTGCAGCGGCGCACAACAGCAGCAGCAGCAGCAGCAGCAGCAGCAGCAGCAGCAGCAGCAACAGCAGCAGCAGCAACAGCAGCAGCAGCAACAGCAGCAACAGCAGCAGCAGCAGCTGGAGATGTAGCAGGAGGAGGAACAGTAGAATAAAAACGGTAGGCAGTGGGGAGACCCTCGCAGGAAGACGAAAGATGGGAGTTAAAGACGAGTGATGAAAGAAGGGAAACACGAAGGAAATAACAGTGTGGAGATAGGGAGGGAAGGAAGAAGGGGAGGAGGAGGAGGAAGAAGAAAGGAGGAAACAGAAAGAGGAAGAGTCGGAACATTGTTGTGTTTTGTTGTCACCTAGGAAAGAAATATCTCTCTCTCTCTCTCTCATTCTCTCTTTTACACAGGGTTTTATAAGGTTAGGTTAAGGTTTCCTAACTTTATTTACAAGCTAAGAGCTGTTAGCAGCACCATCTCTCTCTCTCTCTCTCTCTCTCTCTCTCTCTCTCTCTGTACCTTACCACTAAGCACAGCTTTAACATGTGGCTGGTTCCTCTTCAAGACCTCAGTCAGTTCCGTCATTTAGGTGAACCTAACAAGTGTGCAGGTTCCAAATGTCATCCTGACAGGTGTGCAGGTTCCAAAGGTCACACCTGCTCATTAATTCATCTCAATATCTCTTTTTGTGTTTGTAATCTGATGAGTGTGGCAGCGAGATGGCAGAGTTGTGTCTGCCATGTTTGTAGTGCCATGGCCTTTGTTTGCCATTGTTTGGTTTTTGTAAGGAAAAATGAAGCGATTTCTTCTGATACGGGATCGTCTTTGAAGGTTTGGTCTTGTGACTGAGGTCTTCCAGTCGTATGATCATGGGACTGAGGTCTTCCACTAGTTTGGTCTTGGGACTGAGGTCTTCCATTAGTTTGGCCTTGAGACTGAGTTCTTCCACTAGTTTGGTCTTGGGACTGAGGTCTTCCATTAGTTTGGCCTTGAGACTGAGTTCTTCCACTAGTTTGGTCTTGGGACTGAGGTCTTCCACTAGTTTGGTCTTGTGACTGAGGTCTTCCAGTAGTTTGGTCTTAGGACTGAGGTCTTCCATTAGTTTGGCCTTGAGACTGAGTTATTCCACTAGTTTGGTCTTGGGACTGAGGTCTTCCATTAGTTTGGCCTTGAGACTGAGTTCTTCCACTAGTTTGGTCTTGGGACTGAGGTCTTCCACTAGTTTGGTCTTGTGACTGAGGTCTTCCAGTCGTATGATCATGGGACTGAGGTCTTCCACTAGTTTGGTCTTGTGACTGAGGTCTTCCAGTCGTATGATCATGGGACTGAGGTCTTCCACTAGTTTGGTCTTGGGACTGAGGTCTTCCAGTCGTATGATCATGGGACTGAGGTCTTCCACTAGTTTGGTCTTGTGACTGAGGTCTTCCAGTCGTATGATCATGGGACTGAGGTCTTCCACTAGTTTGGTCTTGTGACTGAGGTCTTCCAGTCGTATGATCATGGGACTGAGGTCTTCCACTAGTTTGGTCTTGTGACTGAGGTCTTCCAGTCGTATGATCATGGGACTGAGGTCTTCCACTAGTTTGGTCTTGGGACTGAGGTCTTCCAGTCGTATGATCATGGGACTGAGGTCTTCCACTAGTTTGGTCTTGTGACTGAGGTCTTCCAGTCGTATGATCATGGGACTGAGGTCTTCCACTAGTTTGGTCTTGTGACTGAGGTCTTCCAGTCGTATGATCATGGGACTGAGGTCTTCCACTAGTTTGGTCTTGGGACTGAGGTCTTCCAGTCGTATGATCATGGGACTGAGGTCTTCCACTAGTTTGGTCTTGGGACTGAGGTCTTCCAGTCGTATGATCATGGGACTGAGGTCTTCCACTAGTTTGGTCTTGGGACTGAGGTCTTCCATTAGTTTGGCCTTGAGACTGAGTTCTTCCACTAGTTTGGTCTTGGGACTGAGGTCTTCCATTAGTTTGGCCTTGAGACTGAGTTCTTCCACTAGTTTGGTCTTGGGACTGAGGTCTTCCACTAGTTTGGTCTTGTGACTGAGGTCTTCCAGTAGTTTGGTCTTAGGACTGAGGTCTTCCATTAGTTTGGCCTTGAGACTGAGTTCTTCCACTAGTTTGGTCTTGGGACCGAGGTCTTCCATTAGTTTGGCCTTGAGACTGAGTTCTTCCACTAGTTTGGTCTTGGGACTGAGGTCTTCCACTAGTTTGGTCTTGTGACTGAGGCCTTCCACTAGTTTGGTCTTGTGACTGAGGCCTTCCACTAGTTTGGTCTTGTGACTGAGGCCTTCCACTAGTTTGGTCTTGTGACTGAGGTCTTCCACTAGTTTGGTCTTGTGACTGGGGAATTCCACAAGTTTGGTCTTGTGACTGAGGAATTCCATTGGTTGGCTGGTCTTGGGACCATCTAACAAATGGTAACGGAGTTCCACTTCACTTCCAGGAGTGTGACTGCTACAGCCTCTACAGTGATTAGTGAGGTGTGCGGCACGTGGCACTGACAGGGCCAATTAAATTCTCACGGCTCTTAATTGGAAAACGCGCCCTAACGTCCCATATGGAAATAAAACTGGCACTTAATGAGTTTTTCGAATTTTATGCCCAGTGCCAGGCATAACCATACTTATGTATAGTGCCAGGCGTAACCATACGAATGTATGGTGTCACGCATAACCATAATTATGTATAGTGTCAGGCATAACCATACATATGTATGGTGCCAGGCATAACCATACTTATGTATAGTGCCAAGCATAACCATACTTCTGAACTGGCTCTCCACTTTCAGGACTTGAGTCCTGGAGGTGGAAAGTACAGTGCGGGCACTGTGAAGGAGAGGTGGAGATATGTCAGCATGCCTCTGGCAAGACAGTGATGGAGTGAGTGATGGTGAAGGTGTTTCTCCTTTATCGGGTCACCCTGTTATCTTACATATTTCTGAAACATCACTGACAGGCAGACAATCCTGCCGGAGTGCAAAACGTTTAACAGACTTCCATCTCATATTCGTATAGAAAAGACAGTAGTGCCTCCCTGCTTGCTTGCACTGTGCCAACCTACTGCGTAAAGTTACTTCTGGCGGCCACAGAACCTGTTATATTGATTACTTTTTCAGTGATATTTGAAAGGTTCAATTCGACTGAATGAGCCAGTAACTAAGTCAGGGTGGGAGAACAAGTAATTTGCTTGGATATTGTATGCCTGCCTGGAACATAAGTCAATAATTTACCCTCAGACTGGGTTGTATATTGACTTGGGACTCGTTGAACCCTAACACTGTGATATACACAGAAATGCGTATTGTTGTAAATGGTAGAGAATACCGACAAGTTGAAGATTAAGACGCATGTGTAACAGTTGGGTATCTTTATTGATGGAACGTTTCACCTACACAGTAGGCTTCTTCAATCAGATGCAAAGGAAGCGGTAGTAATGAAATAAAGATGTCATCAGTCCATCAACCTTGGAGAAAAAGTATTTGAGGTGATCAGTCCCTCAGCCTGGAGAAGAGCTGAGCTCCATTCTCTGGAACGATATCCTTCCAGACCAGGGTGTGGACTTCCAAGTCCTCTGCTATTTATCTTTCTCATGTATTCTCTCTCTTCCTCTATCTCTCTCTCATTCTCATCGCTGGGTTGTTGTCACCGCACATTACAATTGCTTCCTTCCTACACTCTCAGTATTACTTCCGTTTCTTTCATCTTCGTAATTAATGTACACTTGTGGGGCTCCATCCTTCCCTGTGTTCTATTGTTCAGTCTCCCATTCACTCTTGTATTTGTTGCTTTTGTTCCGGCACCCATGTAGCAGCTGTCACTCTCTCGTTCCTTGTTGTTGGTAATGATGTTGATATTGTGGTAATGATGTTGTTGTTGACAGTATGGCAGTGATGGTGTACTTGTTATTGTTCTTGTTTATATGGTAATAATGATGTTGTTGTTGATGTTTTTAGGGACATAATTAGAAGACAGTTGAAATATATACAAAAGATGAAGTAATGAGTCGTTCAGACTTGGTGAAGACCACCGTAGTCTTGAGACTACACTGCTCTTTATCAGTCGTTCAGACTTGGTGAAGACCACCGTAGTCTTGAGACTACACTGCTCTTTATCAGTCGTTCAGACTTGGTGAAGACCACCGTAGTCTTAAGACTACACTGCTCTTTATCACCTTCAAGTCTGAGGGACTGATTACCTCTCTTTTATATATATTTCTACTGTCTTCTAATTACGTCCTTGAATTTTTATTGATAAGGCCACTGGAGGGCGAAACGTCTACAATAAATATACCCAGATGTTGCACATGTGTCTAATTCTTTATTTTGTCGGTATGGTATACCATATATACACGAAGATCAAGTTATATTACGTGTATGTTTGGTTCTTCTTCACCACCAATCATCACTCTAAGACGAGACTGTGTTGACTGAGGATCAGGAACAAGCGTCTCACTTCACAGTCATCTATTTATCAGCGCCTCTACCTCAGTCACTGTAGCTTGTAGCGGAAGGTGGAACCGTAACTCGATTGCTAGCACACTCAACGTACACACTTACGTCCGTGGTTCGATCCCCGGAACGGGTGAAAACATTAAGACGTATTTCCCTAAGACACCTGCTGTCCATATTCATCTAGCAGTAAAATGGGCACCTGGGTGTTAGTGGACTGGTGTGGGTCGCATCCTTGGACAAAATTGACCTAATTTGCGGGAAATGCTCTGCATGACAAGGGGCTTTCTATATAGTAGTATTCTGATTGTTCACCCTCCACTGAGATCTTGTTCCTTTCACAGTATATTTTTTTATTTACTGATGTCCCTGCAGGGACTTCTGGGAAATTTTGGGAGAGTCTTGACGTTGACAACGTAATGGGAGTTTTAGCTGATGCTGGTAAGCTGCTTCACATACAGTATATGATTCTTCTCAATGGGATTAAACTCTCTGGTCCAGCTGGCTTACTCTTACGAAGGCTTTCGCATAGTCTTCCATTAGCTGTTTGTTATTCTCCTCCCTCCCTGCTTCCCTCGTTTCATCCATTTATCCTACCTTTCTCTTTCCCTTCATTCCTTTATCTCTCTCTCTCCCCCACCTTTTCTTCTCATTCTCCCTCCTTCCTTCCTTCCCTATTTTCCTGAATCCCTTTATCCCTCACAAGTCTCGTCTTCTTTTCCCCTCTTCCTTCCCATCCTTCTATCACAACAGGGAGCCTGGGTGTGTTCCTCTGTATGTGACACGGGCTTCCAGATGTGATTTCCGGCCAACTGGAGCCTCGTATAGCAGCCTGACACAACTGACCAACAAATCTGAACACTGTCTGGCGTCACCACCTAGTGGAAGAATTTATTTAAAAGTGAACACAATGTTGTCTATCACAGTGGATATACTGAGACAGTTGTGTGTGTGTGTGTGTGTGTGTGTGTGTGTATGTGTATGTATGTGTATGTATGTGTATGTGTGTGTATGTGTGTGTGTGTGTGTGTGTGTGTGTGTGTGTTGTACTCACCTAGTTGAGGTTGCGGGGGTCGAGTCCGAGCTCCTGGCCCCGCCTCTTCACTGATCGCTACTAGGTCACTCTCCCTGAGCCGTGAGCTTTATCATACCTCTGCTTAAAGCTATGTATGGATCCTGCCTCCACTACATCGCTTCCCAAACTATTCCACTTACTGACTACTCTGTGGCTGAAGAAATACTTCCTAACATCCCTGTGATTCATCTGTGTCTTCAACTTCCAACTGTGTCCCCTTGTTACTGTGTCCAATCTCTGGAACATCCTGTATTTGTCCACCTTGTCAATTCCTCTCAGTATTTTGTATGTCGTTATCATGTCCCCCCTATCTCTCCTGTCCTCCAGTGTCGTCAGGTTGATTTCCCTTAACCTCTCCTCGTAGGACATACCTCTTAGCTCTGGGACTAGTCTTGTTGCAAACCTTTGCACTTTCTCTAGTTTCTTCACGTGCTTGGCTAGGTGTGGGTTCCAAACTGGTGCCGCATACTCCAATATGGGCCTAACGTACACGGTGTACAGGGTCCTGAATGATTCCTTATTAAGATGTCGGAATGCTGTTCTGAGGTTTGCTAGGCGCCCATATGCTGCAGCAGTTATTTGGTTGATGTGCGCTTCAGATGTGCCTGGTGTTATACTCACCCCAAGATCTTTTTCCTTGAGTGAGGTTTGTAGTCTCTGGCCCCCTAGACTGTACTCCGTCTGCGGTCTTCTTTGCCCTTCCCCAATCTTCATGACTTTGCACTTGGTGGGATTGAACTCCAGGAGCCAATTGCTGGACCAGGTCTGCAGCCTGTCCAGATCTCTTTGTAGTTCTGCCTGGTCTTCGATCGAGTGAATTCTTCTCATCAACTTCACGTCATCTGCAAACAGGGACACCTCAGAGTCTATTCCTTCCGTCATGTCTTTCACAAATACCAGAAACAGCACTGGTCCTAGGACTGACCCCTGTGGGACCCCGCTGGTCACAGGTGCCCACTCTGACACCTCGCCACATACCATGACTAGCTGTTGTCTTCCTGACAAGTATTCCCTGATCCATTTTAGTGCCTTCCCTGTTATCCATGCTTGGTCCTCCAGTTTTTGCACCAATCTCTTGTGTGGAACTGTGTCAAACGCCTTCTTGCAGTCCAAGAATATGCAATCCACCCACCCTTCTCTCTCTTGTCTTACTGCTGTCACCATGTCATAGAACTCCAGTAGGTTTGTGACACAGGATTTCCCGTCCCTGAAACCATGTTGGCTGCTGTTGATGAGATCGTTCCTTTCTAGGTGTTCCACCACTCTTCTCCTGATAATCTTCTCCATGATTTTGCATACTATACATGTCAGTGACACTGGTCTGTAGTTTAATGCTTCATGTCTGTCTCCTTTTTTAAAGATTGGGACTACATTTGCTGTCTTCCATGCCTCAGGCAATCTCCCTGTTTCGATAGATGTATTGAATATTGTTGTTAGGGGTACACATAGCGCCTCTGCTCCCTCTCTCAATACCCATGGGGAGATGTTATCTGGCCCCATTGCCTTTGAGGTATCTAGCTCACTCAGAAGCCTCTTCACTTCTTCCTCGGTTGTGTGCACTGTGTCCAGCACATGGTGGTGTGCCCCACCTCTCCGTCTTTCTGGAGCCCCTTCTGTCTCCTCTGTGAACACTTCTTTGAATCTCTTGTTGAGTTCCTCACATACTTCACGGTCATTTCTTGTTGTCTCTCCTCCTTCCTTCCTTAGCCTGATTACCTGGTCCTTGACTGTTGTTTCCCTCCTGATGTGGCTGTACAACAGTTTCGGGTCAGATTTGGCTTTCGCTGCTATGTCATTTTCATATTGTCTTTGGGCCTCCCTTCTTATCTGTGCATATTCGTTTCTGGCTCTACGACTGCTCTCCTTATTCTCCTGGGTCCTTTGCCTTCTATATTTCTTCCATTCCCTAGCACACTTGGTTTTTGCCTCCCTGCACCTTTGGGTAAACCATGGGCTCATCCTGGCTTTTTCATTATTCCTGTTACCCTTGGGTACAAACCTGTCCTCAGCCTCCTTGCATTTTGTTGCTACATATTCCATCATCTCATTAACTGGCTTCCCTGCCAGTTCTCTGTCCCACTGAACCCCATTCAGGAAGTTCCTCATTCCTGTGTAGTCCCCTTTCTTGGAGTTTGGCTTCATTCGTCCTGGCCTTCCTGCTTCTCCCTCCACTTGTAGCTCTACTGTGTATTCGAAGCTTAAAAAACACATGGTCACTGGCCCCAAGGGGTCTTTCATATGTGATGTCCTCGATATCTGCACTACTCAAGGTGAATACTAAGTCCAGCCTTGCTGGTTCATCCTCTCCTCTCTCTTTTGTAGTGTCTCTTACGTGTTGGTACATGAAGTTTTCCAGTACCACCTCCATCATCTTAGCCCTCCATGTATCTTGGCCCCCATGCGGGTCCAAGTTCTCCCAATCGATCTCCTTGTGGTTAAAGTCACCCATGATCAGGAGCTTTGCCCTGCATGCATGAGCTCTTCTGGCCACTCTAGCCAGTGTGTCAACCATCGCTCTATTGCTCTCGTCGTACTCTTGCCTTGGCCTCCTGCTGTTCTGTGGTGGGTTATACATCACTGCTATTACCACCTTGGGACCTCCAGAGTGAAGCGTTCCCACTATGTAATCACTTTTTTCTCCGCTGTCTTCTCTCTCCAGCTCATCAAAATTCCAGCGATTTTTGATCAGCAATGCCACTCCTCCACCCCCCCCTGTTCCCTCTGTCTTTCCTCAGGATTTGGTATCCCATTGGAAAGATGGCATCTGTTATCATACCTGTAAGCTTGGTTTCTGTGAGAGCTATGATGTCCGGTGATGCCTCTTTGACTCTTTCATGTCACTCCTCCCACTTATTTGTTATTCCATCAGCGTTTGTGTACCATACCTTCAGTTTCCTTTCCAACTCTGTGGTTTGGGGGGCCTGTGAGGGTGGGAGACCTGGTAGCATACTGTGGGATTCTATAGCTCGGTGTTGGGTGGAGGCTGTGGGTATGGATTGTAGTGTGTGTTGGGATGGTGTGATAGGTTGTATGGCTCTGAGAATAGTTGTGTGTGTGCTTGCCCTTGCTGTTCTGTTCTGCTCTGACTGACCTCTGCTGGTTCCATCCTTGTCTCTTTTCCTAGCTCCTTTCGCTTTTTTGTCCTTTCCCTCAGCTGCTGTCGTTCTGATTGTGTTCTGTCTCTGTCTAGGAACACCCTCTTGTACTCTTCCGAATATTTCAATCGTGGTTTTTCTTGGAGGATCCTGTTCCGCACTGCTTCCATCCTGAGAACCAGCTTGATTGGTTGGTTTCTCCCCTTCGAGTACCCCCCTATTCTCTGAAAATTTACAATTCGTCCATCTCTTCACCTATTTCCGTGATGATTTTCTCAATCTCCTTTCTTTCTTCCTGCTGCCTTTCAGTGTGTGTCCTTTCCTCTCTCCTGAAGCCCATGGATAAACACTGATTTTGCCCTTTCCTCCTCCCATTGCCTCACGCTCTGTAACTCTGGATCCTGCCTGTATGTGGTCAGTTTCTCCCTTCATTTTTCCAGTGGCTCTTGATAGTATGGTTGTGCCTCAGCATTCGACCTATCACCCTCTCCATCTGCAACCAGCTGTTCTTCCCTTTCACTCCTTGGCCCTTTTTGGCAGGTTGATATGACCTTAGCATAATTCATAATTCCTTCCTTCCTGTTCGGGCTCGCAGCTTCATATGCTGTGTCTTCTCTGGTCACTGCCCGTGTAACTCGCTTCAGCCTATTTATCTCAACTTTTAGGACCCTTATCTTGGCTACTGCAGTTTCGACTTGTGCCTCCCAATTCTTTGTCTCCTTCTCCAACCTCTTTTCCAATTTCACAGAGAGCTCTTTCTCTATTTTTTCAGAAAGCTCTCCTAATTTTCTCTCCCACTCTTGTTCCATCCTTTTCCACTGCTCCTCCATCCATTCCTCCCTACCAGAGCCATTCTCATCTGATCCTTGGTTCCTGCGAGTCCCCACCATTTTTTTTGTGAGAAGAGAGAAGGGAAAGGTAGAAGGAGAGAGAGAGGGGAAGAGTGAGAAGGGAAAGGGGAAGAGAGAGTGTGAGAGGGGGAAAGAGAGAGAAGGGAAGGGAAGGAGAGCGGGAGAGTGAGAAGGGAAAAATGGGGAAGAGATGGAGAGAGAGAGAGAGAGAGAGAGAGAGAGAGAGAGAGAGAGAAGGGAAGGTAGAAAGAGAGAGGGGGATAGTGAGAAGGAAAAAGGGGAAGAGAGAGTGAGAGTGAGAGAGGGGGAGAGAGAGTGAAGGGAAGGTTAGGAGAGGGGAAGAGTGAGAAGGGAAAATGGGGAAGAGAGAGAGCAAGAGAGAGAGAGAGGCAGGGAGAGAGAGAAAGAGAGAGGGAGAGAGGGAGGGAGAGAGAGAGGGAGAGAGAGAGAGAGAGAGAGAGAGGGAGGGAGAGAGAGAGAGAGAGAGAGAGAGAGACGGCCAAGAGGGGCAGAAGGGGGAAAGAGGGGGGAGATGGAAGAGCAAGAGGGGAGAGAGACTAGGGGGAGAGGGAGGGGAGAGAGATGGGAAAAGGGAGAGGGGAGAGATAATGGGAGGGGAGAGATGTTAGAGGGGGAGAGATATTTAGAGGGGGGAGGTGTTAGAGGGAAGAGATGTTAGAGGGGAGAGATGGGAGAGGGAAGAGAGAGAGAGAGAGATAGGTAGAGAGTGATAGGTAGAGAGAGAGATATAGGTAAAGAGTGAGATAGGTAGAGAGAGATAGGTCTCTACCTAGGATAGGAAGAGAGGGAGAGAGAGAGAGAGAAGGAGCGAGGTTCAGATGGTCAGTTCACAGGACGGTGTGAAATCCTGTGTATGTGTGTGTTTGCGTGTGTACTACAGCTTACAAGTGCTTGTTCCTGTGTGTGTGTGTGTGTATGTGTGTGTATGTGTGTGTATGTGCGTGTATGTGCGTGTGTGTGTGTGTGTGTATGTATGTGTGTGTGTGTGCGTATGTGTATGTGTGTGTGTGTGTATGTGTGTAAGTGTGTGTGTTTGTGTGTATGTGTGTACTCACCTAATTGTACTCACCTAATTGTGGTTGCAGGGGTCGAGACTCAGCTCCTGGCCCCGCCTCTTCACTGATCGCTACTAGGTCCTCTCTCTCTGCTTCCTGAGCTGTATCATACCTCTTCTTAAAACTATGTATGGTTCCTGCCTCCACTACTTCGCTTGCTAGGCTATTCCACTTCCTGACAACTCTATGACTGAAGAAATACTTCCTAACGTCCCTGTGATTCGTCTGAGTCTTCAGCTTCCAGTTGTGACCCCTTGTCCCTGTGTCCCCTCTCTGGAACATCCTATCTCTGTCCACCTTGTCTATTCCCCGCAGTATCTTGTAAGTAGTTATCATGTCTCCCCTGACCCTTCTGTCCTCCAGTGTCGTCAGTCCGATCTCCCTCAACCTTTCCTTGTACGACATTCCCCTGAGCTCTGGGACTAGCCTTGTTGCAAACCTTTGTACTTTCTCTAACTTCTTGACGTGCTTGACCAGGTGTGGGTTCCAGACTGGTGCTGCATACTCCAGTATGGGCCTAACGTACACAGTGTACAGTGTCTTGACGATTCCTTATTAAGGTATCGGAACGCTATTCTCAGGTTTGCCAGGCACCCGTATGCTGCAGCAGTTATTTGGTTGATGTGTGCCTCCGGTGATGTGTTCGGTGTTATGGTCACCCCAAGGTCTTTCTCCCTGAGTGAGGTCTGTAGTCTTTGTCCACCTAGCCTATACTCTGTCTGCGGTCTTCTTTGCTCCTCCCCAATCTTCATGACTTTGCATTTGGCTGGATTGAATTCGAGAAGCCAGTTACTGGACCACATGTCCAGCCTGTCCAGGTCTCTTTGCAGTCCTGCCTCATCCTCATCCGATTTAATTCTTCTCATCAACTTCACATCATCTGCGAATAGGGACACTTCAGAGTCTATTCCTTCCATCATGTCGTTCACATATATCAAAAATAGCACTGGTTCTAGAACTGACCCCTGTGGGACCCCGCTCGTCACAGGCGCCCACTGTGATACCTCTTCACGTACCATGACTCGTTGCTGCCTCCCTGTCAGGTATTCCTTGATCCATTGCAGTGCCCTCCCTGTTACATGCGCCTGATCCTCCAGCTTCTGCACTAATCTCTTGTGGGGAACTGTGTCAAAGGCCTTCCTGCAGTCTAGGAAAACGCAATCTACCCACCCCTCTCTCTCGTGTCTTACTTCTGTTACCTTGTCATAAAACTCCAGGAGGTTTGTGATACAAGATTTGCCTTCCATGAACCCATGCTGGTTTTCATTTATAATCTTGTTCCTTTCCAGGTGTTCGACCACTCTCCTCCTGATAATCTTCTCCATGACTTTGCACACAATACATGTCAGAGACACAGTTCTGTAGTTTAGCGCCTCGTTTCTGTTTCCTTTCTTAAATATGGGGACTACATTAGCTGTCTTCCATTTCTCAGGTAGTTGCCCAGTTTCAAGGGATGTGTTGAAGATTGTGGTTAGAGGCACGCACAGCATCTCTGCTCCTTCTCTAAGGACCCATGGGGAGATGTTGTCCGGTCCCATCGCCTTTGAGGTGTCAAGGTCACTTAGGAGCTTCTTCACCTCCTCCTCAGTTGTTCGTATGTCATCCAACACTTGTTGGTATATTCCCTCTTGATGTTCCCTTCTGTGCTGTCTTCCCACAGCCCTTCCTGTCTCTACTGTGAAAACTTCCTTAAATCTCCTGTTCAGCTCCTCACATACCTCCTGATCATTTTTTGTGAGTTCTCCACCTTCTGTCCTTAATCTGATCACCTGGTCTTTGACTGTTGTCTTCCTCCTGATGTGGCTATACAACAGTTTCGGGTCAGTCTTGATTCTCAATGCTATGTCATTTTCATACTGTCGCTGGGCCTCCCTCCTTACCTGTGCATACTCATTCCTGGCTCTGCGACTGATCTCCCTATTTTCGTGTGTTCTCTGCCTTCTGTACTTTTTCCATTCTCTATTGCACTTTGTTTTTGCCTCCTTACACCGTCGGGTAAACCAGGGGCTCATTCTGGTCTTCCCGTTGTTACTGTTGCCCTTGGGAATAAACCTCTCCACTGCCTCCTTGCATTTTGTTGTTACATATTCCATCATTTCATTTACTGGCTTTCTTGCCAGTTCTCTGTCCCACTGGACCTCCCGCAGGAAGTTCTTCAACCCTGTGTAGTCCCCTCTTTTATAGTCAGGCTTTTCCCATTCAACTCCTGTTATTCTCTCCACTTGCAGCTCTACTATGTATTCAAAGCACAGAACCACGTGGTCGCTAGCTCCTAGGGGACTCTCATACTTGATGTCCTCAATGTCTGAGCTGCCCAGGGTGAACACAAGGTCCAATCTTGCTGGTTCATCCTCCCCTCTCACTCTGGTAGTGTCCTTAACATGTTGGTGCATGAGGTTTTCCAACACCACGTCCAACATCCTGGCTCTCCATGTTTCGGGACCCCCATGTGGCTCCAGGTTTTCCCAGTCGATCTCCCTGTGGTTGAAATCCCCCATAACCAGCAACTTTGCTCTGCTGGAATGAGCTCTTCTTTCCACCTCAGCAAGTGTGTCCACCATTGCTCTGTTGCTCTCTTCATATTCCTCTCTTGGCCTCCTGCAGTTCTGTGGTGGATTATACATCACTGCAATGACCACTTTGTGTTCCCCAGACTGAAGTGTACCTACTAGGTAGTCTCTTTCTCCCGTCTCATCTATGCCTTCCATTTTCTCGAATTTCCATCTGTTTTTTACGAGCAGAGCAACCCCACCTCCCCCCCTGCCCCTTCTATCTTTCCTCATGATCTGGTATCCTTGTGGGAAGATTGCATGTGTTATTGTCTCCGTGAGTTTTGTTTCTGTAACTGCTATGATGTCTGGGGACTTCTCATTGATTCTTTCTTGCCATTCCTCATGTTTATTCGTTAATCCATCTGCATTTGTGTACCAAACCTTCAACTTCTGTTCTAATACTGTAACTTGGTGCGGGGGGTGGAAACAGAGGGATCGGTGTGTGATGGTTGGTTTGGATTGTTCAGTTGCCTTGGGGGTGTCTTGGCTGGAGTCCTTCTGCAGGTGTTTCTGGGGTGTGTGCTTGTCCTTCCATTTGATCCTGGGTTATTCTGCTCTCCTTTTTCATTTCCTCCCATTTCTCCTTTCGTTTCTGAACTCTCTCTTTCATCGTCTTCCTTTCGTCCTGTGTTCTGTCTCGATCGAGGTACACACTCCGGAACTCCTGCTTCCCTCTCAGCCGTGCTTTCTCCTGCAGGATCATGGTTCAGGTTGATTCTACCTTGAAAATTACTTTGAGAGGCCGATTCCTTTTCTTTGTGAACCACCCAATTCTCCGAAAATTTGCCACCTGGGTCATGTCCCCCTCGCCTATCACCTTCATGATATCTTCAATCGCTTTTTTCTCCTCCTGCTTTCTTTCATCATAAGTTTCCCCTTTAGCTTCGTCTAGCCCATAGACAAACACGGATCTCTCCCTTTCCACCTCCCACTGTGACTCCCATTGCATCCTCTGATGTGTTTTAGTTCCTTCCCGTGGAGTGTTCCTTCCTTCAGTCCCTTCCCTAGTTATGGCCCCTATGCCTCTTGGTTTGTCCTTCCTGCTCACCTGTTCCTGGCCCCCACAGGTATCTGGTATGGTCCCTGCACATGTCCTAGTTCCTTCAATGTCTTCCAACCTCTCATTCTGTCCTAGTGTGCTCCCTGTCTTTGTTTTGGCCCCATGTGGGTTTGACAGGACCTCTGCATACAGTTTAGTTTCCATGCTTCCTTCAGACCTGTTGTCTGTGTCTGATGTAGCCATTGCCGATGCTACTTCTGTAATATCTTTGTCTCTGTGCTGTTTCAGATGTCTCAGCTCCTCTTTTAATCTCTCTATCTTGATTTCTGCTGCTGAGGCCTGTTGCTTCCACCTTCTGCATTCTGTGTGTGTGTGTGTGTGTGTGTGTGTGTGTGTGTGTGTGTGTGTGTGTGTGTGTGTGTGTGTGCGCCTCCACTTCTAAGTATTCATACTGCTAATAAATACCGGTAGATACCAGTAATTCTAAGCTTACCAATACTTGTAACACTTATCGATTCTACTTCTAAAATTCAGAAAGTAGCTAGGCTGTAAAATTTAGCTTGTCTCAGCTTAAGTGTCTGACGTTATCCCTCACTACCGCTTTACTCCTTGCACTCTCCTCTATGCTATTTCTACTCTAATTCTGGTAATGGCTTGCAGGAGTGAGTGACCAGTATTTAACAGTGATGCAACCTCAACAGGTGAATACTTGCGCTGGCAGCGGTGTGATGACAAGTTGCCAGAAGCTGATGACGTAGTCGTCGTACATAGGCCTTCTATCACTATTTTGTAACTCCTTCACCCGTGATGTTTATAATCATATATGCTCATGCATCCCGCGTTCCTCAAGTGATTTCACTTTTCACGTATTACAGAATACACTTCACATTCGGTGTTACACTTTATATGTATAATGGCATACATACTGTTGTGACGTCACTGCTTCAGCAGGCCTACTGCCACCTTCCCTTGTTGTATATTTTATTTTTTCTTTCTCCTTTTGCTTATTAACTTTTTCACTCTGTGTGTGTGTTTGTGTGTATGTGTGTATGTGTGTGTATGTGTGTGTATGTGTGTGTGTGTGTTTGTGTGTGTTTGTGTGTGTGTGTGTTTGTGTGTGTGTGTGTATGTTTGTGTGTGTGTGTATGTGTGTGTGTGTGTGTGTGTGTGTGTGTGTGTGTGTGTGTGTGTGTGTGTGTGTGTGTGTACTCGCCTAATTGTACTCACCTAATTGTGGTTGCAGGGGTCGAGACTCAGCTCCTGGCCCCGCCTCTTCACTGATCGCTACTAGGTCCTCT
>NW_027196959.1:0-52500 GCF_038502225.1 Cherax quadricarinatus | reverse complement strand
ACGAGGTACCAGAATACGAGGGGAACATGGGCAGATGAGGTACCAGTATGAAGGAAGCCTACCTCACATATAGGAGCATTAGTGGAGGCTCAGGTGTTCACGAGCCTGGAGCTGGTTAACACGGTCCTAGACTCTCTCCTTTGGATGAGTCTTCAAGACTCTAGCGCTGAAACTTCTCAAACTTCTGTCTTTTTGAAAACTTCACTCAAAATTATTAAATAATTTCCCGCTGTTTGTAGTGACTTGCTATAACAGTGTTTGTGTTAAGTGTTCATATATATATATATATATATATATATATATATATATATATATATATATATATATATATATATATATATATATATATATATATATATATATATATTATTTATATATATTTATATATATATATATATATATATATATATATATATATATATATATATATATATATATATATATATATATATATTATTTATATATATTTATATATATATATATATAATATATATATATATATATATATATATATATATATATATATATATATATATATATATATATATATATATAAACAGGTGGAAGGTGTAAAACAGGTGGGAGGTGTACAACAGGTGGGAGGCATACACCAGGTGGGAGGTGTACAACTAGTGGGAGGTGTACAACAGGTGGAAGGCGTACAACATGTGGGAGGTGTACAACATGTGGGAGGTGTACAACATGTGGGAGGTATACAACAAGTGGAAGGTGTACTAAAGGTGGGAGGTGTACAACAGGTGGAAGGTGTACAACAGATGGAAGGTGTACAACAGATGGAAGGTATACAACAGATGGAAGGTGTACAACAGGTGGAAGGTGTACAACAGATGGAAGGTGTACAACAGATGGAAGGTGTACAACAGGTGGAAGGTGTACAACAGATGGAAGGTGTACAACAGGTGGAAGGTGTACAACAGGTGGGAGGTGTACAACAGGTGGGAGGTGTACAACAGGTGGGAGGTGTACAACAGGTGGTAGGTTTACAACAGGTGGGAGGTGTACAACAGGTGGGAGGTGTACAACAGGTGGAAGGTGTACAAGTGGAAGGTGTACAACAGGTGGGAGGTGTACAACAGATGGAAGGTGTACAACAGGTGGAAGGTGTACAACAGATGGAAGGTATACAACAGATGGAAGGTATACAACAGGTGGAAGGTGTACAACAGATGGAAGGTGTACAGGTGGGAGGTGTACAACAGGTGGGAGGTGTACAACAGGTGGGAGGTGTACAACAGATGGAAGGTGTACAACAGGTGGGAGGTGTACAACAGGTGGTAGGTGTACAACAGGTGGGAGGTGTACAACAGATGGAAGGTGTACAACAGGTGGAAGGTGTACAACAGGTGGGAGGTGTACAACAGGTGGAAGGTGTACAACAGGTGGAAAGTGTACAACAGGTGGGAGGTGTACAACAGATGGAAGGTGTACAACAGGTGGAAGGTGTACAACAGGTGGGAGGTGTACAACAGGTGGGAGGTGTACAACAGGTAGGAGGTGTACAACAGGTGGGAGGTGTACAACAAGTGGGAGGTGTACAACAAGTGGGAGGTGTACAACAGGTGGGAGGTGTACAACAGGTGGGAGGTGTACAACAGGTGGGAGGTGTACAACAGGTGGGAGGTGTACAACAGGTGGGAGGTGTACAACAGGTGGGAGGTGTACAACAGATGGAAGGTGTAAAACAGGTGGGAGGTGTACAACAGGTGGGAGGTGTACAACAGATGGAAGGTGTAAAACAGGTGGGAGGTGTACAACAGGTGGGAGGTGTACAACAGGTGGGAGGTGTACAACAGGTGGGAGGTGTACAACAGGTGGGAGGTGTACAACAGGTGGGAGGTGTACAACAGGTGGGAGGTGTACAACAGGTGCGAGGTGTACAACAGGTGGGAGGTGTAGGGTCACTCTGAGTATTGTGAGTGTGCGCCATAATTAAGAGTGGTGGTTCGTAGCTTGATAATGTTAAGCCATGTGACTTAGTGGCTTGCAATTGGCTTTATGGCCTCCACGTGGTTTTGTGGCTTCCACGAGAAAGCAACGGAGATTTATCTGAAGTGTGTGTGTGTGTGTGTGTGTGTGTGTGTGTGTGTGTGTCCGTGTGTCCAATCATGTTTTTAAAGGTCACTAAACTCTAGGGTGCTGACACGCCTTGTTTCAGTTACTCTCTTTCTCTCTTTTACACAGGGTTTGACAAGGTTAAGGATCCCTAGTTTTATTGGCAAGCTAAGAGCTGTTACCTACATCAGCTCATTTGAAAGCATTTTTATTGTTATGAGACATACAAGTAGGGAACAGGATGAAGTTGGAGCCATCTGTGGGCCAGCATTTTCATTTGATCAACTGACTTTATCTCGTTGACATCATTATGCTGTACGAATGTGTTCCATACTCGAGTCATCCTGGGTATATATGATATCAGATGGAGTGATGTTCTGGAGAAGGGTACAGCCAGAGTGAAGTTGCTGCTTTCTGCCCGTCTTGTGACATAAAAGCTTGTTTCACGCTGTCCTCGAAGTGGATCCAAGTGTGGCACTTTGACAATATTGGCCTTGTACATAACAGTAAGGCCACCCACATCCCTCCGGTGCTGAAGGCTCTGCCGAAATGACAGATCTATCCAGGATGGATCCAGACAAGAGATGAGTTGTCTTTCTCTGTTCTCTACTCTGTCCAGCAGTCGCAGGTGAGAAAGGGGGCAGGCAACCCAGGAAAGTGGAGCATACTCAAGATGTGAACGTACTTGTGCCTCGTACAGAATCTTGCAACCTCTAATGTCGAGCAGATGCGAGGTACGTCGAAGTGCTGTACACTTCCTTGCCGCCTTGTTTGCAAGATTTACAACATGATTCTTCATGGTTGGTTTGGAGTCAGATTTCACCCCAAGGATATCAACTTCTTCTCCAGGTGCCAACACCCTCCCATTCATCCTTACTACTGCACCAGCATTACCATCATGGTGCCTAGAGACGACCATTTGCGTTTTCTCAGGTGCAAATGTTACTTGCTATCTATTTCCCCAAGCTGATATAGCTCTCTCTCTCTCTCTCTCTCTCTCTCTCTCTCTCTCTCTCTCTCTCTCTCTCTCTCTCTATCTATCTATCTATCTCTGTCTGTCTCATTATCAGGGGGCCACTTTAAGACGATGAAAGGTCAGCATCGAGATCAAGAAGACAGGTAAGCAGGCAGGTATGCAGGCTACAAGGTAGGCAGGGAGCGAGACAGGCAGGCTGACAGATATGCAGGTTATACGGTAGGCAGGCAGCAGGCAGGTATGCAGGCTACAGGGTAGGCAGGCAGGCAGGCTATATGGTAGGCAGGCAGTCAGGCAGGCATGCAGGCTACAAGGTAGGCAGGCAGTCAGGCTGATAGATATGCAGGCTTTACGGTAGGCAGGCAGTCAGGCCGGCATGCAATCTACAAGGTAGGCAGGGAGTGAGCAGGTAGGCTGACAGATATGCAGGCTATACGGTAGGCAGACAGTCAGGCAGGTATGCAGGCTACAAGGTAGGCAGGCAGTCAGGCTGACAGATATGCAGGCTATACGGTAGGCAGGCAGTCAGGCAGGTATGCAAACTACATGGTAGGCAGGCTGACAGATATGCAGGCTATACGGCAGTCAGGCAGTCAGGCAGTCAGGCAGGTATGCAGGCTACAGGGTAGGCAGGTTATACGGTAGGCAGGCAGGCATGCAGGCTACAAGGTAGGCAGGCAGTTAGGCTGACAGATATGCAGGCTATACGGTAGGCAGGCAGTCAGGCAGGTATGCAGGCTACAGGGTAGGCAGGTTATACGGTAGGCAGGCAGGCATGCAGGCTACAAGGTAGGCAGGCAGTTAGGCTGACAGATATGCAGGCTATACGGTAGGCAGGCAGTCAGGCAGGTATGCAGGCTACAGGGTAGACAGGCAGTCAGGCTATACGGTAGGCAGCCTACAAGGTAGGCAGGGAGTGAGGCAGGCAGGCTATACAGTAGGCAGGCAGGCAGTCAGGCAGGCATGCAGGCTACAGGGTAGGCAGGCAGTCAGGCAGGCAGGCTGACAGATATGCAGGCTATACGGTAGGCAGGCAGTCAGGCAGGTATGCAGGCTACAAGGTAGGCAGGCAGACAGGCAGGCATGCAGGCTACAAGGTAGGCAGGGAGTGAGACAGACAATACAGAAAGATAGACAGGCAGGACAGACAAGCAGGCAGGCAGACACTACAGACAGACAAGCAGGCAGGCAGTACAGACAGGCAGGACAGACAAACAGGCACACAGGCAAGCAGTATAGGCAGACAGACAGACAGGCAGTACAGACAGGCAGGGCAGACAGGCAGGACAGACAGACAAGCAGTACAGACAGGCAGGACAGACAGGCAGTACAGACAAGCAGTACAGACAGGCAAGAAACAGGCAGGGCAAATAGGCAGGACAGACAGGCAGTACAGACAGACAGGACAGACAGGTAGTACAGACAGGTAGTACAGACAGGACAGACAGGCAGTACAGACAGGGCAGACAGGTAGTACAGATAGGCAGGACAGACAAGGAGGACAAATAGGCAGGACAGACAGGCAGTACAGACAGGCAGGGCAGACAGGCAGGGCAGACAGGCAGTACAGACAGGCAGTACAGACAGGCAGGGCAGACAGGCAGTACAGACAGGCAGTACAGACAGGCAGTACAGACAGGCAGGACAGACAGGCAGTACAGACAGGCAGTACAGACAGGCAGTACAGACAGGCAGTACAGACAGGCAGGACAGACAGGCAGTGCAGACAGGCAGTGCAGACAGGCAGTACAGACAGGCAGTACAGACAGGCAGTACAGACAGGCAGTACAGACAGGCAGGACAGACAGGCAGGACAGACAGGCAGTACAGACAGGCAGTACAGACAGGCAGTACAGACAGGCAGTACAGACAGGCAGTACAGACAGGCAGTACAGACAGGCAGTACAGACAGGCAGTACAGACAGGCAGTACAGACAGGCAGTACAGACAGGCAGTACAGACAGGCAGTACAGGCAGTACAGACAGGCAGTACAGACAGGCAGTACAGATAGGCAGTACAGACAGGCAGTACAGACAGGCAGTACAGACAGGCAGTACAGACAGGCAGTACAGACAGGCAGTACAGACAGGCAGTACAGACAGGCAGGACAGACAGGCAGGACAGACAGGCAGGACAGACAGGCAGTACAGACAGGCAGTACAGACAGGCAGTACAGACAGGCAGTACAGACAGGCAGTACAGACAGGCAGTACAGACAGGCAGTACAGACAGGCAGTACAGACAGGCAGTACAGACAGGCAGGACAGACAGGCAGTACAGACAGGCAGTACAGACAGGCAGTACAGACAGGCAGTACAGACAGGCAGTACAGACAGGCAGTACAGACAGGCAGTACAGACAGGCAGTACAGACAGGCAGGACAGACAGGCAGGACAGACAGGCAGTACAGACAGGCAGTACAGACAGGCAGGACAGACAGGCAGTACAGACAGGCAGGACAGACAGGCAGTACAGACAGGCAGTACAGACAGGCAGTACAGACAGGCAGTACAGACAGGCAGTACAGACAGGCAGGACAGACAGGCAGGACAGACAGGCAGGACAGACAGGCAGTACAGACAGGCAGTACAGACAGGCAGTACAGACAGGCAGTACAGACAGGCAGGACAGACAGGCAGGACAGACAGGCAGTACAGACAGGCAGTACAGACAGGCAGTACAGACAGGCAGTACAGACAGGCAGGACAGACAGGCAGTACAGACAGGCAGTACAGACAGGCAGTACAGACAGGCAGTACAGACAGGCAGTACAGACAGGCAGTACAGATAGGCAGTACAGACAGGCAGGACAGACAGGCAGTACAGACAGGCAGTACAGACAGGCAGTACAGACAGGCAGTACAGACAGGCAGGACAGACAGGCAGTACAGACAGGCAGTACAGATAGGCAGTACAGACAGGCAGTACAGATAGGCAGTACAGACAGGCAGTACAGACAGGCAGTACAGACAGGCAGTACAGACAGGCAGTACAGACAGGCAGTACAGACAGGCAGTACAGACAGGCAGTACAGACAGGCAGTACAGACAGGCAGTACAGTAGTCAAGAGAATAAGAATCACAATAATGGTTTAGATAAGAAAATACTGCTAAAGCATTAACGTGGGGAGTGCGATAGATGGGATGGATGGAGTGCGATAGATGGGATGGATGGGAAAGTGATAGATTGCTGGTAGGGAGAGTGAGTTGTTAAGGGATGGGAAGGAATACTAAGGGAGGGGAAAGGGACGTTTTAAGGCATAGATTCACTTTTTCCAAACTTCTCTCTGTGAGATCCACTACATTAATAACGTTTAATATTTTGCCTAGTTAAAAGATCATTCTAGACTGCGGATGTTTTTCGTAATAAACAATATATCAGTGTTCAACATAATAGTGTTTACACCTGATGGAAGACACATAAATGTTGCTAGGGAGTTTTGTGTTGCTAAATACTGGACTTCTCTACGGGGCAAAAAGCCACAGCACCTTGATTGCAACAACACACAAATAACCCGCACATAGGTTTAGTCCGGCTTGCATATTTTACAAGTCACAATGTAAATGGGTTACTTGTGTATTGAAACTGTCTGTTTTAAGAGATTCCGCAACTGCTCGACATGTCGAACATCGATGCATGAGCCGTGTGCAACACCTGGATATTACGATTAACGAGATGTTTCGCCCGCTCTTCAGTCCTTTCTCAGTCTGATAGAGAGATGGACTTTTAAACTAGAGTGAAAGACAGAGAGATAGATGGTTGTAAAATAGTGAGTGCTGAAGTCTTGACAGGTGGTTATATGCTGTACTTTTAACTCGTGATCCAATTCTATCTAATCTGTGTCATTAACTGGTCATTCTGCGACCTGTTACTAGATCCCCATCCACGTTAGTACTGAGTAGGGTTGTGTAGTGTAATGCAGTGTTGTATTGTGTGTGTGTGTGTGTGTGTGTGTGTGTGTGTGTGTGTGTGTGTAATGTAGTACTGTGTAGGGTTGTGTAGTGTAATGCAGTGTTGTGTTGTGTGTGTGTGTGTGTGTGTGTGTGTGTGTGTGTGTGTGTGTGTGTGTGTGTGTGTGTAATGTAGTACTGTGTAGGGTTGTCTTGTGAATTGTGTTGTGTAGTGCTATGTTGTGTATTGATGTGTAGGGTTGTGTAATGTTGTGTAGTGCTTTGTGTATTGATGTGTTGTGTAGAGTTGTATAGTGTAGTGAAGTGCTGTGTTGTGTATTGATGTGTAGGGTTGTGTAGTGCTGTGTTGTGTATTGATGTGTTGTGTAGGGTTGTGTAGTGTAGTACTGTGTTGTGTATTGATGTGTTGTGTAGGGTTGTGTAGTGCTGTGTTGTGTATTGATGTGTTGTGTAGGGTTGTGTAGTGCTGTGTTGTGTATTGATGTGTTGTGTAGGGTTGTGTAGTGTAGTGCTGTGTTGTGTATTGATGTGTTGTGTATTGATGTGTTGTGTAGTGTTGTGTAGTGCTGTGTTGTGTATTGATGTGTTGTGTAGGGTTGTGTAGTGCTGTGTTGTGTATTGATGTGTTGTGTAGTGTTGTGTAGTGCTGTGTTGTGTATTGATGTGTTGTGTAGGGTTGTGTAGTGCTGTGTTGTGTATTGATGTGTTGTGTAGGGTTGTGTAGTGTAGTGCTGTGTTGTGTATTGATGTGTTGTGTATTGATGTGTTGTGTATTGATGTGTTGTGTAGTGTTGTGTAGTGCTGTGTTGTGTATTGATGTGTTGTGTAGTGTTGTGTAGTGCTGTGTTGTGTATTGATGTGTTGTGTAGGGTTGTGTAGTGCTGTGTTGTGTATTGATGTGTTGTGTAGTGTTGTGTAGTGCTGTGTTGTGTAGTGCTGTGTTGTGTATTGATGTGTTGTGTAGGGTTGTGTAGTGTAGTACTGTGTTGTGTATTGATGTGTTGTGTATTGATGTGTTGTGTAGGGTTGTGTAGTGCTGTGTTGTGTATTGATGTGTTGTGTAGGGTTGTGTAGTGTAGTACTGTGTTGTGTATTGATGTGTTGTGTATTGATGTGTTGTGTAGGGTTGTGTAGTGCTGTGTTGTGTATTGATGTGTTGTGTAGGGTTGTGTAGTGTAGTACTGTGTTGTGTATTGATGTGTTGTGTAGTGTTGTGTAGTGCTGTGTTGTGTATTGATGTGTTGTGTAGGGTTGTGTAGTGCTGTGTTGTGTATTGATGTGTTGTGTAGGGTTGTGTAGTGTTGTGTAGTGCTGTGTTGTGTAGGATTGTGTAGTGTTGTGTAGTGCTGTGTTGTGTATTGATGTGTAGGGTTGTGTAGTGCTGTGTTGTGTATTGATGTGTTGTGTAGGGTTGTGTAGTGTTGTGTAGTGCTGTGTTGTGTAGGATTGTGTAGTGTTGTGTAGTGCTGTGTTGTGTATTGATGTGTTGTGTAGGGTTGTGTAGTGTTGTGTAGTGCTGTGTTGTGTATTGATGTGTAGGGTTGTGTAGTGTAGTGCTGTGTTGTGTATTGATGTGTTGTGTAGTGTTGTGTAGTGTTGTGTAGTGCTTTGTGTATTGATGTGTAGGGTTGTGTAGTGTAGTGCTGTGTTGTGTATTGATGTGTAGGGTTGTGTAGTGTAGTGCTGTGTTGTGTATTGATGTGTTGTGTAGGGTTGTGTAGTGTTGTGTAGTGCTGTGTTGTGTATTGATGTGTTGTATAGGGTTGTGTAGTGCTGTGTTGTGTATTGATGTGTTGTGTAGGGTTGTGTAGTGCTGTGTTGTGTATTGATGTGTTGTGTAGGGTTGTGTAGTGTTGTGTAGTGCTGTGTTGTGTATTGATGTGTTGTGTAGTGTTGTGTAGTGTTGTGTAGTGCTGTGTTGTGTATTGATGTGTTGTGTAGGGTTGTGTAGTGTAGTGCTGTGTTGTGTATTGATGTGTTGTGTAGGGTTGTGTAGTGTTGTGTAGTGCTGTGTTGTGTATTGATGTGTTGTGTAGTGCTGTGTTGTGTATTGATGTGTTGTGTAGGGTTGTGTAGTGCTGTGTTGTGTATTGATGTGTTGTGTAGGGTTGTGTAGTGCTGTGTTGTGTATTGATGTGTTGTGTAGTGTTGTGTAGTGTTGTGTAGTGCTTTGTGTATTGATGAGTAGGGTTGTGTAGTGTTGTGTAGTGCTGTGTTGTGTATTGATGTGTAGGGTTGTGTAGTGTAGTGCTGTGTTGTGTATTGATGTGTTGTGTAGGGTTGTGTAGTGTTGTGTAGTGCTTTGTGTATTGATGAGTAGGGTTGTGTAGTGTTGTGTAGTGCTGTGTTGTGTATTGATGTGTAGGGTTGTGTAGTGAAGTGCTGTGTTGTGTATTGATGTGTTGTGTAGGGTTGTGTAGTGTTGTGCTGTGTTGTGTATTGATGTGTTGTGTAGGGTTGTGTAGTGTTGTGTAGTGCTGTGTTGTGTATTGATGTGTTGTGTAGGGTTGTGTAGTGTAGTGCTGTGTTGTGTATTGATGTGTAGGGTTGTGTAGTGTTGTGTAGTGCTGTGTTGTGTATTGATGTGTAGGGTTGTGTAGTGAAGTGCTGTGTTGTGTATTGATGTGTTGTGTAGGGTTGTGTAGTGTAGTGCTGTGTTGTGTATTGATGTGTAGGGTTGTGTAGTGTAGTGCTGTGTTGTGTATTGATGTGTTGTGTAGGGTTGTGTAGTGTTGTGCTGTGTTGTGTATTGATGTGTTGTGTAGGGTTGTGTAGTGTTGTGTAGTGCTGTGTTGTGTATTGATGTGTTGTGTAGGGTTGTGTAGTGTAGTGCTGTGTTGTGTATTGATGTGTAGGGTTGTGTAGTGTAGTGCTGTGTTGTGTATTGATGTGTTGTGTAGGGTTGTGTAGTGTTGTGTAGTGCTGTGTTGTGTATTGATGTGTTGTGTAGTGTTGTGTAGTGCTGTGTTGTGTATTGATGTGTAGGGTTGTGTAGTGTAGTGCTGTGTTGTGTATTGATGTGTAGGGTTGTGTAGTGTAGTGCTGTGTTGTGTATTGATGTGTAGGGTTGTGTAGTGTAGTGCTGTGTTGTGTATTGATGTGTTGTGTAGGGTTGTGTAGTGTTGTGTAGTGCTGTGTTGTGTATTGATGTGTAGGGTTGTGTAGTGTAGTGCTGTGTTGTGTATTGATGTGTTGTGTAGGGTTGTGTAGTGTAGTGATGTGTTGTGTATTGATATGTTGTGTATTGATGTGTTGTGTAGGGTTGTGTAGTGCTGTGTTGTGTATTGATGTGTTGTGTAGGGTTGTGTAGTGCTGTGTTGTGTATTGATGTGTTGTGTAGGGTTGTGTAGTGATGTGTTGTGTATTGATGTGTTGTGTAGGGTTGTGTAGTGCTGTGTTGTGTATTGATGTGTTGTGTAGGGTTGTGTAGTGTAGTGCTGTGTTGTGTATTGATGTGTTGTGTAGGGTTGTGTAGTGTAGTGCTGTGTTGTGTATTGATATGTTGTGTATTGATGTGTTGTGTAGGGTTGTGTAGTGCTGTGTTGTGTTGTGTATTGATATGTTGTGTATTGATGTGTTGTGTAGGGTTGTGTAGTGTAGTGCTGTGTTGTGTATTGATATGTTGTGTATTGATGTGTTGTGTAGGGTTGTGTAGTGCTGTGTTGTGTATTGATGTGTTGTGTAGGGTTGTGTAGTGTAGTGCTGTGTTGTGTATTGATATGTTGTGTATTGATGTGTTGTGTAGGATTGTGTAGTGCTGTGTTGTGTATTGATGTGTTGTGTAGGGTTGTGTAGTGTTGTGTAGTGCTTTGTGTATTGATGAGTAGGGTTGTGTAGTGAAGTGCTGTGTTGTGTATTGATGTGTTGTGTAGGGTTGTGTAGTGTAGTGCTGTGTTGTGTATTGATATGTTGTGTATTGATGTGTTGTGTAGGATTGTGTAGTGCTGTGTTGTGTATTGATATGTTGTGTATTGATGTGTTGTGTAGGATTGTGTAGTGCTGTGTTGTGTATTGATGTGTAGTGATGTGTTGTGTAGGGTTGTGTAGTGTAGTGCTGTGTTGTGTATTGATGTGTTGCGTAGGGTTGTGTAGTGTAGTGCTGTGTTGTGTATTGATGTGTTGTGTAGGGATGTGTAGTGCTATGTTATGTATTGATGTGTTGTGTAGGGTTGTGTAGTGCTGTGTTGTGTATTGATGTGTTGTGTAGGGTTGTGTAGTGCTGTGTTGTGTATTGATGTGTTGTGTAGGGATGTGTAGTGCTATGTTATGTATTGATGTGTTGTGTAGGGTTGTGTAGTGCTGTGTTGTGTATTGATGTGTTGTGTAGGGTTGTGTAGTGCTGTGTTGTGTATTGATGTGTTGTGTAGGGTTGTGTAGTGCTATGTTATGTATTGATGTGTTGTGTAGGGTTGTGTAGTGCTGTGTTGTGTATTGATGTGTTGTGTAGGGTTGTGTAGTGCTGTGTTGTGTATTGATGTGTTGTGTAGGGTTGTGTAGTGCTGTGTTGTGTATTGATGTGTTGTGTAGGGTTGTGTAGTACTGTGTTGTGTATTGATGTGTTGTGTAGGGTTGTGTAGTGCTATGTTATGTATTGATGTGTTGTGTAGGGTTGTGTAGTGCTGTGTTGTGTATTGATGTGTTGTGTAGGGTTGTGTAGTGCTGTGTTGTGTATTGATGTGTTGTGTAGGGTTGTGTAGTACTGTGTTGTGTATTGATGTGTTGTGTAGGGTTGTGTAGTGCTATGTTATGTATTGATGTGTTGCGTAGGGTTGTGTAGTGCTGTGTTGTGTATTGATGTGTTGTGTAGGGTTGTGTAGTACTGTGTTGTGTATTGATGTGTTGTGTAGGGTTGTGTAGTGCTATGTTATGTATTGATGTGTTGTGTAGGGTTGTGTAGTGCTGTGTTGTGTATTGATGTGTTGTGTAGGGTTGTGTAGTACTGTGTTGTGTATTGATGTGTTGTGTAGGGTTGTGTAGTGCTGTGTTGTGTATTGATGTGTTGTGTAGGGTTGTGTAGTACTGTGTTGTGTATTGATGTGTAGGGTTGTGTAGTGCTGTGTTGTGTATTGATGTGTTGCGTAGGGTTGTGTAGTGTAGTGCTGTGTTGTGTATTGATGTGTTGTGTATTGATGTGTTGTGTATTGATGTGTTGTGTATTGATGTGTGTGTGTGTGTGTGTGTGTGTGTGTGTGTGTGTGTGTGTGTGTGTGTGTGTGTGTGTGTGTGTGTGTGTGTGTGTGTGCGCGCACGTGTGTGTGTGTAAGGTAGTACTGTGTAGGGTTGTGTAATGGGTATTGATGTGTTGTATAATGGACGGCTCTCTATCATGCTGTAGGGGAAAGTGTGGAAGTGTGGGAGCAGGTGTGTGGGTAGGTGTGTGAATGTGTGGGAGAATGCGTGTGAATGAGTGTGGTATGAGAGCAGATGTGGGGGCTAGTGTGTTGTGGGAGCAGGTAAGAGGGGCTCGTGTGGTGTGGGGAGGCTGGTTTGGTGTGGAAGCAGGTGTGGGAGCTGGTGTGGTGTGGGAGCAGGTGTGGGAGCTAGTGTGCTTTGGGAGCAGGTGTGGGGAGCTAGTGTGGTGTGGGAGCAGGTGTGGGGAGCTAGTTTGGTGTGGGAGCAGGTGTGGGGGATAGTGTGGTGTGGGAGCAGGTGTGGGGGCTGGTGTGGTGTGGGAGCAGATGTGGTATGTGAGAGCAGGTGTGGGGGCTGGAGTGGGAGCAGGTGTGGGGAGCTATTGTGTGGGAGCAGGTGTGGGGAGCTAGTGTGGTGTGGGAGCAGGTGTGGGGAGCTAGTTTGGTGTGGGAGCAGGTGTGGGGGGCTGGTGTGGTGTGGGAGCAGGTATGGTATGTGAGAGCAGGTGTGGGGGCTGGTGTGGGGTGGGAGCAGGTGTGGGCGGCTGGTGTGGCATGGGAGCAGGTGTGGGAGCAGGTGTGGAGGGCTGGTGTGGTGTGGGGGCCAGGTATGGTGTGGGAGCAGATGTGGGGGCTAGTGTGGTTTGGGAGCAGGTGTGGGGGCTGGTGTGGTGTGGGAACTGGTGTGGGGGGCTGGTGTGTTGTGGGAGGTGTGGGGGCTGGTGTGGTGTGGGGGGCTAGTGTCGTGTTGGAGTAGGTGTGGGGGCGAGGGTGGTGTGGGAGCAGGTGTGAGGGCCAGGTGTGGTGTGGGAGCAGGTGTGGGGAGCTAGAATGGTGTGGGGGGCTAGTGTGGTGTGGGAGCAGGTGTGAGGGCTAGTGTGGTGTGGGAGCAGGTGTGGGGGCTAGTGTTGTGTGGGAGCAGGTGTAGGGGCTAGTGTGGTGTGGGAGCAGGTGTGGGGGGCTGGTGTGTGGGGGCTAGTGTCGTGTTGGAGCAGGTGTGGGGGCTAGTGTGGTGTGGGAGCAGGTGTGGGGGCCAGGTGTGGTGTGGGAGCAGGTGTGGTGCGGGAGCAGGTGTGGGGAGCTAGAATGGTGTGGGGGCTAGTGTGGTGTGGGAGCCGGTGTGGGGGCAAGTGTGGTGTGGGAGCAGGTGTGGGGAGCTAGATTGGTGTGGGGGCTAGTGTGGTGTGGGAGCAATTGTGGGAGCAGGTGTGGGGGCTGGTGTGGTGTGGGAGCAGGTGTGGGGTGCTGGTGTGGTGTGAGATGTGTGGGGGCTAGTGTGGTGTGGGAGAAGGTGTGGGGCTGGTGTGGTGTGGGAGCAGGTGTGGGGCCAGGTGTGGTGTGGGAGCAGGTGTGGGGGTCAGGTGTGGTGTGGGAGCAGGTGTGGGGGCCAGGTGTGGTGTGGGAGCAGGTGTGGGGGCCAGGTGTGGTGTGGGAGCAGGTGTGGGGGCCAGGTGTGGTGTGGGAGCAGGTGTGGGGGCCACGTGTGGTGTGGGAGCAGGTGTGTGGGCCAGGTGTGGTGTGGGATCAGGTGTGTGGGCCAGGTGTGGCGTGGGAGGTGTGGGGGCCAGGTGTAATGTGGGAGCAGGTGTGGGGGCCAGGTGTGGTGTGGGAGGTGTGGGGGCCAGGTGGGGTGTGGGGGCCAGGTGTGGTGTGGGAGCAGGTGTGGGGGTCAGGTGTGGTGTGGGAGCAGGTGTGGTGTGGGAGCCAGGTGTGGTGTGGGAGCAGGTGGGGGGCCAGGTGTAGTGTGGGAGGTGTGGGGGCCAGGTGGGGTGTGGGAGCAGGTGTGGGGGCCAGGTGTGGTGTGGGAGCAGGTGTGGGGGTCAGGTGTGGTGTGGGAGCAGGTGTGGTGTGGGAGCCAGGTGTGGTGTGGGAGCACGTGTGGGGGCTAGTGTGGTGGGGCCAGGTGTGATGTGGGGGCAGGTGTGGTGTGGGAGCAGGTGTGGGGGCCATGTGTGTGGGAGCAGGTGTGGGTGCCAGGTGTGGTGTGGGAGCAGGTGTGGTGTGGGAGCAAGTGTGGTGTGGGAGCAGGTGTGGGGGCCTGGTGTGGTGTGGGAGCAGGTTTGGGGGCCAGGTGTGGTGTGGGAGAAGGTGTGGGGGGCTAGTGTGGTGGGGACCAGGTGTGGTGTGGGAGCAGGTTTGGGGGCCAGGTGTGGTGTGGGAGCAGGTGTGGGGGCCAGGAGTGGTGTGGGAGCAGGTGTGGGGGCTAGGTGTGGTGTGGGAGCAGGTGTGTGGGGCCAGGAATGGTGTGGGAGCAGGTGTGTGGGCCAGGCGTGGTGTGGGAGCAGGTGTGCGGGGCCAGGAATGGTGTGGGAGCAGGTGTGTGGGCCAGGCGTGGTGTGGGACAGGTGTGGGGGGCCAGGAATGGTGTGGGAGCAGGTGTAGGGGCCAGGTGTGGTGTGGGAGCAGGTGTGGGGGCCAGGTGTGGTGAGGGAGCAGGTGTGTGGGCCAGGTGTGGTGTGGGAGTAAGTGTGGGGGCCAGGAATGGTGTGGGAGCAGGTGTGGGGGCCAGTTGTGTGGGAGCAGGTGTGGGGGCCAGGAGTGGTGTGGGAGCAGGTGTGTGGGCCAGGCGTGGTGTCGGAGCAGGTGTGGGGGCCAGGAATGGTGTGGGAGCAGGTGTGGGGGCCAGGAATGGTGTGGGAGCAGGTGTTGGTGGCCACGTGTGGTGTGGGAGCAGGTGTGGGGCCAGGTGTGGTGTGTGGGCCAGGCGTGGTGTGGGAGCAGGTGTGTGGGCCAGGCGTGGTGTGGGAGCAGGTGTGTGGGCCAGGCGTGGTGTGGGAGCAGGTGTGGGGGCCAGGAGTGGTGTGGGAGCAGGTGTGTGGGCCAGGAATGGTGTGGGAGCAGGTGTGTGGGCCAGGCGTGGTGTCGGAGCAGGTGTGGGGGCCAGGAATGGTGTGGGAGCAGGTGTGGGGGCCAGGAATGGTGTGGGAGCAGGTGTGTGGGCCAGGAGTGGTGTGGGAGCAGGTGTGGGGGCCAGGAATGGTGTTGGAGCAGGTGTGTGGGCCAGGCGTGGTGTGGGAGCAGGTGTGGGGGCCAGGTGTGGTGTGGGAGCAGGTGTGGGGGCCAGGCGTGGTGTGGGAGCAGGTGTGGGGTTCAGGTGTGGTGTGGGGGCCAGGTGTGGTGTGGGAGCAGGTGTGGCGGCCAGGTGTGGTGTTTGGAGCAGGTGTGGGGTTCAGGTGTGGTGTGGGAGCAGGTGTGGGGGCCAGGAATGGTGTTGGAGCAGGTGTGTGGGCCAGGCGTGGTGTGGGAGCAGGTGTGGGGGCCAGGTGTGGTGTGGGAGCAGGTGTGGGGGCCAGGTGTGGTGTGGGAGCAGGTGTGGGGTTCAGGTGTGGTGTGGGAGCAGGTGTGGGGGCCAGGAATGGTGTGGGAGCAGGTGTGTGGGCCAGGCGTGGTGTGGTAGCAGGTGTGGGGGCCAGGTGTGGTGTGGGAGCAGGTGTGGGGGCCAGGTGTGGTGTGGGAGCAGGTGTGGGGTTCAGGTGTGGTGTGGGAGCAGGTGTGGGGGCCAGGAATGGTGTGGGAGCAGGTGTGTGGGCCAGGCGTGGTGTGGGAGCAGGTGTGGGGGCCAGGTGTGGTGTGGGAGCAGGTGTGGGGGCCAGGTGTGGTGTGGGAGCAGGTGTGGGGTTCAGGTGTGGTGTGGGAGCAGGTGTGTGGGCCAGGCGTGGTGTGGGAGCAGGTGTGTGGGCCAGGTGTGGTGTGGGAGCAGGTGTGGGGGCCAGGTGTGGTGTGGGAGCAGGTGTGGGCAACACCACCAGCATCACACACACAAGACACTCACCTGAGGGCCTCTGACGCAACACTTACCACACACTCACACTCAACATTTGACCTCCTTAATATCAAATTATTTTTTCCAAGCGTTTTTAGCCTTTTTAGAGAGAGAGAGAGAGAGAGAGAGAGAGAGAGAGAGAGAGAGAGAGAGAGAGAGAGAGAGAGAGAGAGTATAGCAGATATGTTGTATGTCTTTACCTTCCCAAGGGTTGAAAGGGAGCCAAGGTGAAGATTGATATTGCAATGGGACAGAAGGAGCCAAGGGGAGAGAGAGAGAGAGAGAGAGAGAGAGAGGACGGTCAAAAGGGGGAAAAGAGAGGGGACGAAGAAAGGGGAAGATGGATGTATGAGTCATGTATTATGGATTAGCTGGTGAGGGGTCAGTGATGGATGAGGTGCTAGCAGAGTTTGATGGATTGATGAATATTTGAGATGCTGGGAAGGTAGGTAATGGGTGTAGTGTATAGGTGAATGTATGAGGATGGGTGATGGGAAGGTGTGTGTGGGTGATGGGTAGGCATTGACAGCCCCACACAGACAGGTCTCTCATCTATCAGTCAACCGCTGTGCACTGTCAGGTTGGCTATTGGCCAGTCAACTCCGTCTACCAGGGAGGAAACATCTCTCTTTTATTTATTTATTAATTTGAACATGATACAGAGAAGTACAAAAGAATACAGTTAAATGCAGCATGCCAAAGCCACTTGAATACATAGCATTATGGGCAGGCTTAAAATTAACTTAAGATTAACTGAGCAATGAAGTATTCAGTGGTAAAACATTATTGTAAACAGATAACAAGCACAAATGAGTATTGCAAAAACAGGTCGTATTATTCAGTATTTATTTAGTTGTGGGTGAGTAAGTGATTTTTGAGAAGAGACTTGAATTTATAAACAGTGTTTCTTTTATATTCACAGGTAATGAATTCCAGATTTTAGGGCCTTTTATGTGCATTGAGTTTTTGCATAGTGTGAGATGAACACGAGGAACATCAAAGAGTGATCTGTGCCTTGTGTTATGGTCATGTGTTCTGTTGAGGTTGGTAAGGAGATGTTTGAGGGGAGGGTTTATGTCAGAGTTAAGTGTTCTATGTATGTAGTAGGTGCAGTAATAAGTATGGATGTTTTGTATGGTGAGTAGGTTTAGAGTTTTGAATATTGGTGGAGTGTGCTGTCTGTAGTGGGAATTTGTTATCATTCTGACTGCAGCCTTTTGTTTGGTAATTAATGGTCTGAGATGGTTTATTGTTGTTGAGCCCCATGCACAAATTCTATAGGTGAGATTGGGGTAAATAAGTGAGTGATATAGGGCCAGGAGGGCTGACTGTGGAGCATAGTACCGTATCTTTGATAGTATGCCTACGGTCTTGGAATTTTTTTTGGAAATTTGTTGTATATGTGTTTGAAATTTGAGTCTATTATCAAGGTGGATTCCTAGGAATTTTCCCTCTGAGTTTTGTGATAGGTGATCCATTTATCATTATGTTAAGAGACACATCTGCAGCTCTGTTACCAAACTGAATGTAGTAGGTTTTGTCAATGTTTAGTGTAAGTTTGTTAGTCCTCATCCAGGTTGATATTTTCTGTAATTCGGTATTTACAGTATTGGCTAGCATGACTGGGCTCGGGTGAGAGAAGACGTATGTAGTGTCATCTGCAAATAGTGTGGGTTTGAGTAGTTGCGATGCATTTGGTAGGTCATTTATGTATATGAGAAAGAGAAGAGGGCCAAGGACACTTCCCTGTGGGACACCAACTGTAATTGGCTGTGCGGAAGTTTACCCCATTTGTGTACACATATTGGCTTCTGTTGCTGAGGTATGACTTTAGGTAGTTGAGGGAGTGCCCTCTTATACCATAGTGCGACAATTTTATGTGGAGCAAGTTGTGGTCAACTGTATCGAAAGCTTTACGTAAGTCAATGAAGATCCCCAGTGGGACTTCTTTTTTCTCTATTGCTGTTTAAATATGTTCTAGCATGTGGATAATAGCATCATTAGTATTTTTATTAGGCCTGAACCCAAATTGACAGGGGTTGAGTATGTTGTGGGAGATGAGGTAGGAATAGATACGCTTATGGATTAATTTTTCAAAGATTTTAGAGAGAGGGTGTAAGTTGGATATTGGCCTATAGTTATTCAAGTCTGTGTGGTCTCCTCCTTTATGGATCGGGGTGACCCTTGCTATTTTGAGAACTGTAGGAAAGGTAGAGGATTCAATGGATTTGTTAAAGAGTGTTGCAATGATTGGTGATAGCACCTGTGACACTTTTTTGTATATAATGGGTGGTAAGGTATTTAAATCTCCTGTCTTGCTTTTTAGTTTGTTGATAATAAGGGAGACTTCAATAGGGTTAGTCGGAACTAGGAACAGTGTGTTCGGGTAGTTGCCAGTGAGGTAGTCATTGGGTGGGGTATCTGAGCTTGGGATTTTATTGGCAAGGTATTTTCCTATAGTGGAGAAGAAATCATTGATTCTGTTTGCTGTTTCAGTAGGTGGGAATTGGGGTTCATCTGGTTTTGTTAATTCAATTTCGCTATTTCGTGTTATCTTTTTTGTTGCTAGTATTTCTGATAGGGTTTTCCAGGTCTTTTTTATGTCACCTCGTAAGTTAGATAATCTGTTCTCATAATACAATTTTTTAGCCCTTCTTATTAGGCTGGTTAGGATTGACGAGTAACGTTTTGTTTGGTCTCTGGTTATGTGACCCATTCTGTACTGTTTTTCGTATAGGTGCTTTGTATTTATGGATTTGAGGATGCTGGGTGTTAGCCAGGGACTGTTCAGTCTCTTTGCAGTCATCTGTTTAGTTTTTTAGGGCGGTGCTTGTTATAGAGGTATTGGGTCTTTTTTATAAAATTATTAATACATTCGTCAATATCTGTATAGATTTCTAGCTCAGTGTGCCAGTCAATGTTTGTCACTGCTGCTGACAAGTTATTGATAGCTGCCTCATTGTGAAGTCTGAAAGTCTCTTTAATAGTGTCTAGGGGTAATTTGACAAGATTTGTTATGAGGAAGGTAGGGTAATGGTCTGTGGTATTATCTGTGATTATGCCTGATCTTAAGGGGGATATGGTGTTGGTCCAGATGTGGTCAAGTAGGGAAACACTAGTCTCTGTAACTCTTGTAGGTTTTGTTACTGTTGGTAGCAACATGCAGTTACTCATTGTGTTTGTGAATTCAGTAACGTGTGGGTCCTGGTCTTGCAGGAGATTTATATTGAAGTCACCTGAGAGTAGTAAGTGATCTTTGTTCATGCGTGCATCAGTTATCATACTTCCTAGGTTTTGACTAAATTGGCTAATGTTTGACTGTGGAACTCTGTAGATGTTTATCACTGTGAGAGGTTTTTGTAGGTATTTGGATTTGAATTTAGCTATTATATATTCCCCATGTTCATCCCTTGTGCAAGTATTAGTGATACATTCTAGTTGGTCTGAGTAGTATATAGCTGTGCCACCCCCTTGTTGGTCTGGCCTACAGTTGTGTATGGCTGTGTAACCAGGAATGGCATAGACATCTGTAGTATCAGGCTTTAGCCAGGTTTCAGTTAGTGTAATGATGGATATACTGGCATGCAAGGAATTTAGTAATGCTATGAGGTCATCGTAATGCTTGCTTAAAGATCTGATATTGTAGTTAAAGACAGTTATGTTTTTGTTGGCACTGAGAAGTGCCTTTGATTGTTCTGCTGTGTAGTAATTACAGTAACTGTTTGATTCATTTAAGTCATTCAATAAGAGGTTGGTATCAGGATCAATGCTTGTTATCATAATATTTATAGTGAATCTATAGTTAGAATTAAGTATAAGACAAAGTAAATATTCTAAAGCTATAAAATAGCACCTGAATAATTTAAAAAATGTAAAAATATGAGCTAAGGTAGCTCTTTAAAGCTAAAATAAATGAGACAATATAAAAGGGACTAAAATAATTTGTGGTGAACAAAAAAGTGGTAATCAAATAAATAAATATAATGGCAAAATAATGAGCTTATTCCACTTTAGCACCTGACAATATAATAACAAAATAATGAACTTATTACACTTTAGCACCTGACAATATAATAACAAAATAATGAACTTATTACACTTTAGCACCTGACAATATAATAACAAAATAATGAACTTATTACACTTTAGCACCTGACAATATAATAACAAAATAATGAACTTATTACACTTTAGCACCTGACAATATAATAACAAAATAATGAACTTATTACACTTTAGCACCTGACAATATAATAACAAAATAATGAACTTATTACACTTTAGCACCTGACAATATAATAACAAAATAATGAACTTATTACACTTTAGCACCTGACAATATAATAACAAAATAATGAACTTATTACACTTTAGCACCTGACAATATAATAACAAAATAATGAACTTATTACACTTTAGCACCTGACAATATAATAACAAAATAATGAACTTATTACACTTTAGCACCTGACAATATAATAACAAAATAATGAACTTATTACACTTTAGCACCTGACAATATAATAACAAAATAATGAACTTATTACACTTTAGCACCTGACAATATAATAACAAAATAATGAACTTATTACACTTTAGCACCTGACAATATAATAACAAAATAATGAACTTATTACACTTTAGCACCTGACAATATAATAACAAAATAATGAACTTATTACACTTTAGCACCTGACAATATAATAACAAAATAATGAACTTATTACACTTTAGCACCTGACAATATAATAACAAAATAATGAACTTATTACACTTTAGCACCTGACAATATAATAACAAAATAATGAACTTATTACACTTTAGCACCTGACAATATAATAACAAAATAATGAACTTATTACACTTTAGCACCTGACAATATAATAACAAAATAATGAACTTATTACACTTTAGCACCTGACAATATAATAACAAAATAATGAACTTATTACACTATAATAACAAAATAATGAACTTATTCCACTTTAGCACCTGACAATATAATAACAAAATAATGAACTTATTACACTTTAGCACCTGACAATATAATAACAAAATAATGAAATTATTACACTTTAGCACCTGACAATATAATAACAAAATAATGAACTTATTACACTTTAGCACCTGACAATATAATAACAAAATAATGAACTTATTACACTTTAGCACCTGACAATATAATAACAAAATAATGAAATTATTACACTTTAGCACCTGACAATATAATAACAAAATAATGAACTTATTACACTTTAGCACCTGACAATATAATAACAAAATAATGAACTTATTACACTTTAGCACCTGACAATATAATAACAAAATAATGAACTTATTACACTTTAGCACCTGACAATATAATAACAAAATAATGAACTTATTACACTTTAGCACCTGACAATATAATAACAAAATAATGAAATTATTACACTTTAGCACCTGACAATATAATAACAAAATAATGAACTTATTACACTTTAGCACCTGACAATATAATAACAAAATAATGAACTTATTACACTTTAGCACCTGAGAATATAATAACAAAATAATGAACTTATTACACTTTAGCACCTGACAATATAATAACAAAATAATGAACTTATTACACTTTAGCACCTGAGAATATAATAACAAAATAATGAACTTATTACACTTTAGCACCTGACAATATAATAACAAAATAATGAACTTATTACACTTTAGCACCTGACAATATAATAACAAAATAATGAACTTATTACACTTTAGCACCTGACAATATAATAACAAAATAATGAACTTATTACACTTTAGCACCTGACAATATAATAACAAAATAATGAACTTATTACACTTTAGCACCAGACAATATAATAACAAAATAATGAAATTATTACACTTTAGCACCTGGCAATATAATAACAAAATAATGAACTTATTACACTTTAGCACCTGACAATATAATAACAAAATAATGAACTTATTACACTTTAGCACCTGACAATATAATAACAAAATAATGAACTTATTACACTTTAGCACCTGACAATATAATAACAAAATAGTGAACTTATTACACTTTAGCACCTGACAATAGCACCTTGATTATTTTAACAATTGTGAATATATGAACTAAGGTTGTTATATAAAGCTAAAATAAAAGATAAAATATATAAGGGACTAAATTAAGTAATGATAAACAAAGTTAAAATGACAGATAGTCACTATGATATAATATTGATCTGATTTGTTATATATAATAAGTTCAGCAATATATTGTACTGTAAAAACTAAAAAAAATTTGAGGTAGTTGGTACTCTTGGTCAATTACAATATATATATATATATATATATATATATATATATATATATATATATATATATATATATATATATATATATATATATATATAGTAAGAGAAGGGAGAGGGGAAGCGATATCAGTGGGGAACCATATCTCGACAGGTGGTATTCCCCTCAGGACCACTTGCTCTCTTATCTGCAGCCCCCCCCCTCTCTCTCTCTCTCTTTCTTTCTTTCTCTTTCTCTCTCTCTCTCTCTCTCTCTCTCTCTCTCTCTCTCTCTCTCTCTCTCAGCAACAAATCGTGAGGTTCCATTCACATATGTAAGTTTTTTCCTGGAGGTTCCTATAGTGTTTTTAAACGTAAGGTTAAGACTCCAGAGGTGGATATGTACTCGCCTAGTTGTGGTTCTAGGGGTCGATTCACAGCTCCTGGCCCCGCCTCTTCAGTTTTCGCTACTGCATCCACTCTCTGCTCTATGAGCTTAATCATACTTGTGTGTGTGTGTGTGTGTGTGTGTGTGTGTGTGTGTGTGTGTGTGTGTGTGTGTACTCGCCTAATTGTACTCACCTAATTGTGGTTGCAGGGGTCGAGACTCAGCTCCTGGCCCCGCCTCTTCACTGATCGCTACTGGATCCTCTCTCTCTCTGCTTCCTGAGCTTTGTCATACCTCTTCTTAAAACTATGTATGGTTCCTGCCTCCACTACTTCACTTGCTAGGCTATTCCACTTGCTGACAACTCTATGACTGAAGAAATACTTCCTAACGTCCCTGTGACTCGTCTGAGTCTTCAGCTTCCAGTTGTGACCCCTTGTCCCTGTGTCCCCTCTCTGGAACATCCTATCTCTGTCCACCTTATCTATTCCCCGCAGTATCTTGTATGTCGTTATCATGTCTCCCCTGACCCTTCTGTCCTCCAGTGTCGTCAGTCCGATTTCCCTTAACCTTTCCTCGTACGACATTCCCCTGAGCTCTGGGACTAGCCTTGTTGCAAACCTTTGTACTTTCTCTAACTTCTTGACGTGCTTGACCAGGTGTGGGTTCCAGACTGGTGCTGCATACTCCAGTATTGGCCTAACATACACAGTGTACAGTGTCTTGAACGATTCCTTATTAAGGTATCGGAACGCTATTCTCAGGTTTGCCAGGCGCCCGTATGCTGCAGCGGTTATTTGGTTGATGTGTGCCTCCGGTGATGTGCTCGGTGTTATGGTCACCCCAAGGTCTTTCTCCCTGAGTGAGGTCTGTAGTCTTTTTCCACCTAGCCTATACTCTGTCTGCGGTCTTCTTTGCCCCTCCCCAATCTTCATGACTTTGCATTTGGCTGGATTGAATTCGAGAAGCCAGTTACTGGACCACATGTCCAGCCTGTCCAGGTCTCTTTGCAGTCCTGCCTCATCCTCATCCGATTTAATTCTTCTCATCAACTTCACATCATCTGCGAACAGGGACACTTCAGAGTCTATTCCTTCCATCATGTCGTTCACATATATCAAAAATAGCACTGGTCCTAGAACTGACCCCTGTGGGACCCCGCTCGTAACAGGCGCCCACTGTGATACCTCTTCACGTACCATGACTCGTTGCTGCCTCCCTGTCAGGTATTCCCTTATCCATTGCAGTGCCCTTCCTTTTACGTGTGCCTGATCCTCCAGCTTCTGCACTAATCTCTTGTGGGGAACTGTGTCAAAGGCCTTCCTGCAGTCTAGGAAAACGCAATCTACCCACCCCTCTCTCTCGTGTCTTACTTCTGTTACCTTGTCATAAAACTCCAGGAGGTTTGTGATACAAGATTTGCCTTCCATGAACCCATGCTGGTTTTCATTTATAATCTTGTTCCTTTCCAGGTGTTCGACCACTCTCCTCCTGATAATCTTCTCCATGACTTTGCACACAATACATGTCAGAGACACAGGTCTGTAGTTTAGTGCCTCGTTTCTGTTTCCTTTCTTAAATATGGGGACTACATTAGCTGTCTTCCATTTCTCAGGTAGTTGCCCAGTTTCAAGGGATGTGTTGAAGATTGTGGTTAGAGGCACACACAGCATCTCTGCTCCTTCTCTAAGGACCCATGGGGAGATGTCCGGTCCCATCGCCTTTGAGGTGTCAAGGTCATTTAAGAGCTTCTTCACCTCCTCCTCAGTTGTTCGTATGTCATCCAACACTTGTTGGTATATTCCCTCTTGATGTTCCCTTCTGTGCTGTCTTCCCACAGCCCTTCCTGTCTCTACTGTAAAAACTTCCTTAAATCTCCTGTTCAGCTCCTCACATACCTCCTGATCATTTCTTGTGAGTTCTCCACCTTCTGTCCTTAATCTGATCACCTGGTCTTTGACTGTTGTCTTCCTCCTGATGTGGCTGTACAACAGTTTCGGGTCAGTCTTGATTCTCGATGCTATGTCATTTTCATACTGTCGCTGGGCCTCCCTCCTTACCTGTGCGTACTCATTCCTGGCTCTGCGACTGATCTCCCTATTTTCGTGTGTTCTCTGCCTTCTGTACTTTTTCCATTCTCTATTGCACTTTGTTTTTGCCTCCTTACACCGTCGGGTAAACCAGGGGCTTGTTCTGGTCTTCTCGTTGTTACTGTTGCCCTTGGGAATGAACCTTTCCACTGCCTCCTTGCATTTTGTTGCTACATATTCCATCATTTCATTTACTGGTTTTCCTGCCAGTTCTCTGTCCCACTGGACCTCCCGCAGGAAGTTCTTCAACCCTATGTAGTCCCCTCTTTTATAGTCAGGCTTTTCCCATTCTTCTCCTGTTATTCTCTCCACTTGCAGCTCTACTATGTATTCAAAGCACAGAACCACGTGGTCGCTAGCTCCTAGGGGACTCTCATACTTGATGTCCTCAATGTCTGAGCTGCCCAGGGTGAACACAAGGTCCAATCTTGCTGGTTCATCCTCCCCTCTCACTCTGGTAGTGTCCTTAACATGTTGGTGCATGAGGTTTTCCAGCACCACGTCCAACATCCTGGCTCTCCATGTTTCGGGACCCCCATGTGGCTCCAGGTTTTCCCAGTCAATCTCCCTGTGGTTGAAATCCCCCATAACCAGCAACTTTGCTCTGCTGGAGTGAGCTCTTCTTGCCACCTCAGCAAGTGTGTCCACCATTGCTCTGTTGCTCTCTTCATATTCCTCTCTTGGCCTCCTGCAGTTCTGTGGTGGATTATACATCACTGCAATGACCACTTTGTGTTCCCCAGACTAAAGTGTACCTGCTATGTAGTCTCTTTCTCCCGTCTCATCTATTCCTTCCATTTTCTCGAATTTCCATCTGTTTTTTACGAGCAGAGCAACCCCACCTCCCCCCCTGCCCCTTCTATCTTTCCTCATGATCTGGTATCCTTGTGGGAAGATTGCATGTGTTATTGTCTCCGTGAGTTTTGTTTCTGTAACTGCTATGATGTCTGGGGACTTCTCATTGATTCTTTCTTGCCATTCCTCATGTTTATTCGTTAATCCATCTGCATTTGTGTACCAAACCTTCAACTTCTGTTCTAATACTGTAACTGTGGTGCGGGGGGTGGAAACAGAGGGATCGGTGTGTGATGGTTGGTTTGGATTGTTCAGTTGCCTTGGGAGTGTCGTGGCTGGAGTCCTTCTGCAGGTGTTTCTGGTGTGTGTGTGTGTGTGTGTGTGTGTGTGTGTGTGTGTGTGTGTGTGTGTGTGTGTGTGTGTATATGTGTATGTGTATGTGTGTGTGTGTGTATGTTTGTGTGTGTGTGTATGTATGTGTATGTGTGTATGTGTGTGTGTATGTGTGTGTGTGTGTTTGTGTGTGCGTGTGTATGTGTGTGTGTGTACGTGTTCGTAGCATCATCAACAGTGTTATGCTGGTGATATCTTCTCTACAAGTCTCTCCTCATTAAATACCTTCAGAAATGATATTGATTGTATCACAAACACTTGTTATTATTCAGGCCACTGGTCCACCACTCTCTGGAGGGCAATATTGTCCTCTTATCTCCCCGGTGTCCACATTTTCCTTAATTTCCAACTGTTGCTTTCTGTTATCCCTGTTGGAAGTGCTGAGAAATCTTTATCTGTGAGTGCGCCAGCCTGTGTGCATTTCTCTTGCAAGCAAAGTGGCGGTGTTTGTCGCAGCGGACAAAAGAAGAGCGGGTAGGGAGTGCACAAAAGGCAGAGAGTGCACAAAAGGCAGAGAGTGCACAAAAGGCAGAGAGTGCACAAAAGGCAGAGAGTGCTCAAAAGGCAGAGAGTGCACAAAATGCAGAGAGTGCACAAAATGCAGAGAGTGCACAAAATGCAGAGAGTGCACAAAATGCAGAGAGTGTACAAAATGCAGAGAGTGTACAAAATGCAGAGAGTGCACAAAAGGCAGAGAGTGCACAAAAGGCAGAGAGTGCACAAAAGGCAGAGAGTGCACAAAATGCAGAGAGTGCACAAAAGGCAGAGAGTGCACAAAAGGCAGAGAGTGCACAAAAGGCAGAGAGTGCACAAAAGGCAGAGAGTGCACAAAAGGCAGAGAGTGCACAAAAGGCAGAGAGTGCACAAAAGGCAGAGAGGGCAAGGTGCACACACCAGGAAATTGGCGTTTACTCAGGGTCCCCTGGGAATCTCCACCTCTTCCACACACCTGCATTCTTACTAGTTTTTTGGGGCTCGTGAAATGCGAATAACGGAGACTAGCACTTAGTCAGGTGTTCACACCCTCTCTCCCTCTCCTCGGAGGATTACACAGCTTCAAGAGTGGGTACGATGGCGCCCTGGAGGACAGTAAGCAGTAAAGTCGTGGGTTGAAGCTGTGAGTACACAGTGAGTACACTTCGTAGGTCTCGACCCCCACCAAGATAAGTCATTACCAGAGTACTGTAAGACTTTACCAGAGTACAAACTAGACTGTTGTAAGAGACTACCGTAGTACAAACTACTGTAGACTACCAGACTGAAAACTACACTACTGTAACACCACACACCTGGAAGTCAGCACCTCAGATGAGTCACAGGGCTGTTAGGAAGTATTTCTTCAGTCTTAAAGTTGTCAGGAAGTGGAATAGTCTGGAGAGTGATGTAGTGGAGGTGGGATAAAGCTTATGGATCAGGGACAGAGTGGACCTAATAGCCACCAGTGAAGAGGCGGTGCTAGGAGCTGTGACTCGACCCCTGCAACCACAAATAGGTGAGTACTCACACACACATTTTCACTCTCTCTCTCTCTCTCTCTCTCTCTCTCTCTCTCTCTCTCTCTCTCTCTCTCTCTCTCTCTCTCTCTCTCTCTCTCTCTCTCTCTCTCTTTCTCTCTCTCCCTCACTCCCCTGACGCTTGAGCGCTTGCGTGACTCGAGTGCCAGCTAGAGTGCCACTTGTTACAAGGTTGACTAGTGGTGCTGGAATTGGCACTGCCCCCCTACCAATCCCTCCTCCCCCCCTCCCCTGTTCTTGCAATCTGTCCTCCAATTAGTACGCCCCCCAGTCTCACACACGAATTGCGGTGCGTGTGTTTCTGCACGCACGGATGTAAGTGTGAGTGTTCTCCAGGTCATTCCCGGCTTTGATTACCTTAGTTTGACCTTTGTTTTATTCTGTATTTATATTATGGTTTAAAGAGGAGAGTGAAAGAGAGTAGTGTACTCACCTATTTGTACTCGCCTATTTGTGGTTGCAGGGGTCGAGTCACAGCTCCTGGCCCCGCCTCTTCGCTGATTGCTACTAGGTCCTCTCTCTCCCTGCTCCATGAGCTTTATCATACCTCGCCTTAAAACTATGTATGGTTCCCGCCTCCACTACTTCACTTTCTAGGCTATTCCACGGCCTGACTACTCTATGACTGAAGAAATACTTCCTAACATCCCTTTGATTCATCTGAGTCTTCAACTTCCAATTGTGACCTCTTGTGTCTGTGTCCCATCTCTGGAACATCCCGTCTTTGTCCACCTTGTCTATTCCGCGCAGTATTTTATATGTCGTTATCATGTCTCCCCTGACCCTCCTGTCCTCCAGTGTCGTCAGGCCGATTTCCCTCAACCTTTCTTCGTAGGACAATCCCCGTAGCTCTGGGACTAGTCTTGTTGCAAACCTTTGCACTTTCTCTAATTTCTTGACGTGCTTGACTAGGTGTGGATTCCAAACTGGTGCTGCATACTCCAGTATGGGCCTGACGTAAATGGTATACAGAGTCTTAAACGAATCCTTACTGAGGTATCGGAGCGCTATCCGTAGGTTTGCCAGGCGCCCGTATGCTGCAGCAGTTATCTGATTGATGTGCGCCTCAGGAGATATGCTCGGTGTTATACTCACCCCCAGATCTTTTTCCTTGAGTGAGGTTTGCAGTCTTTGGCCATCTAAACTATATTGTGTCTGCGGTCTTCTTTGCCCTTCCCCAATCTTCATGACTTTGCACTTGGCAGGGTTAAATTCAAGGAGCCAGTTGCTGGACCAGGCTTGTAGCCTGTCCAGGTCTCTTTGTAGTCCTGCCTGATCCTCATCCGATTTGATTTTTCTCATTAACTTCGCATCATCTGCAAACAAGCACACTTCTGAGTCTATCCCTTCCGTTATGTCGTTCACATATACCAAGAACAGCACAGGTCCTAGGACTGACCCCTGTAGAACCCCGCTTGTCACAGTCGCCCACTCTAACACCTCGTCGCGTACCATGACTCGTTGTTGCCTCCCTGTCAGGTATTCTCTGATCCATTGCAGTGCCTTTCCTGTTATGTGTGCCTGATCCTCTAGCTTTTGCAGTAACCTCTTGTGAGGAACTGTGTCGAAGGCCTTCTTGCAGTCCAAAAAAATGCAGTCGATCCACCCCTCTCTCTCTTGTCTTACTTCTGTCACCTTGTCATAAAACTCTAATAGGTTTGTGACACAGGATTTTCCTTCCCTGAAACCGTGCTGGTTGTCAATTATACACTTGTTTCTTTCCAGGTGCTCCACCACTCTCCTCCTGATGATCTTCTCCATGACCTTGCATACTATACACGTTAGTGATACAGGTCTGTAGTTTAGTGCCTCATGTCTGTCTCCCTTTTTAAAAATTGGGACTACATTTGCCATTTTCCATACCTCAGGGAGTTGCCCAGTTTCAAATGAAGTGTTGAAGATCTTTGTTAATGGCTCACACAATATCTCTGCTCCCTCTTTAAGGACCCATGGAGAGATGTTGTCTGGTCCCACCGCCTTTGAGGTGTCAAGTTCGCATAGCAGCTTCTTCACCTCCTCCTTGGTTATATGTACCTCATCCAGCACTTGCTGGTGTGCCCCCCTGTTCTGATTTCCTGGAGTCCTACTGGTTTCCGCTGTAAATACTTCTTTAAATCTTGTGTTGAGCTCCTGACATACCTCTCGGTCGTTTCTTGTGAATTCCCCATCACCCTTCCTCAGTCTGATTACCTGGTCCTTGACTGTTGTTTTCCTCCTGATGTGGCTGTACAACAGCTTCGGGTCAGTCTTTACTTTTGATGCTATGTCATTTTCATATTGTCTCTGAACCTCCCTTCTTATCTGTGCATATTCGTTTCTGGCTCTTCGGCTAATTTCTTTATTTTCCTGAGTTCTCTGTCTTCTGTACCTTTTCCATTCTCTAGTACACCTGGTTTTTGCCTCCTTACACGTTTGGGTGAACCAAAGACTCATTCTGTTCTTCCCATTATTTCTGTTTCCCTTGGGAAAAAACCTCTCCTCTGCCTCCTTGCATTTTGTTGCCACATAGTCCATCATTTCTTGTACTGGTTTTCCTGTCAGTTCCCTCTCCCACTGAATGTCTTGAAAGAAGTTCCTCAAGCCTGAGTAGTTCCCCCTTTTGTAGTTTGGTTTTTCCCACCCTATTCCTGCTGCTCTCTCCACTTGGAGCTCAACTATGTAGTCGAAGCACAGAACCACATGATCACTAGCTCCCAGGGGCCTTTCATACATGATATCCTCGATGTCAGAACTACTCAAGGTGAATACAAGGTCCAGTCTTGCTGGTTCATCCTCTCCTCTCTCTCTGGTAGTGTCTCTAACATGTTGATGCATGAGGTTTTCCAGTACCACATCCATCATCTTGGCTCTCCATGTTTCAGGACCCCCATGGGGCTCCAGGTTTTCCCAGTCAATCTCCTTGTGATTGAAATCACCCATAACTAGTAACTTTGCTCCCCCCATGTGTGCTCTCCTGGCCACCTCGGCTAGTGTGTCGACCATTGCTCTGTTGCTCTCATCGTATTCTTCTCTTGGCCTTCTGCAGTTCTGTGGTGGGTTGTACATTACTGCAATTATCACCTTATGTCCCTCAGACTGGATTGTTCCTACTAAGTAGTCCCTTTCGCCCGTGCCATCCATTCCTTCCATTTTCTCAAACCCCCACTGGTTTTTAATGAGCAGTGCAACTCCTCCCCCTCTCCTCCCTCTGTCTTTCCTGAGGATTTGATATCCGGATGGAAAGATTGAATCTGTTATTACTCTGGTGAGTTTTGTTTCTGTGAGTGCTATTATGTCTGGGGATGTCTCCTTGATTCTTTCGTGCCACTCCTCATACTTATTTGTTATTCCATCTGCATTTGTATACCACACCTTCAACTTCTTTTCTAAGATTGTGGTCTGGGAGGTGTATTGGGGTTGAGGAAGTGGGAGACCTGATAAGGAACTATGGGTGGTTGGTGTGGGGGTGGAGTTTGTAATGCAGTGGGTGGGGGCATTGGATGTGGCATGGGTGTTTTGGTTTAGAGTGTTTGGTTGCACTGGGGTTGACCTGGTTGAGAGGCTTCTATAGGAAGTTGTGAGGGAGGCTGTATTTGATCTTCCTGTGTCTGGGATCTCCTGTCTGTCTTCTCCATCCCCTCTCTTTCCTCCTTTCGCCTTTGTACCATCTCTCTCTGTTTCTGCCTTTCTGCTTGTGTTCTGTCGCGGTCGAGATACACCTTCCTGTATGCTGGCATGTCCCTTAATCGTGCTTTCTCCTGCAGGATCCTGTTCCGAGTCGATTCTGCCTTGAAGGTCACTTTCACTGGCCGGGTTCTTTTTTTTACAAACCCCCCTATTCTCCGAAAATTTTCCAGCTGGGTCATGTCGTCTTCTCCTATTGCTTTCATGATGCTTTCAGTTGCTTTTTTTTCCCTTGTTTTCTTGCTTCATATGTTTCCCCTTCAACTTCCTGGAGCCCATACACAAAGACTGACCTCACCCTTTCATGCTCCCACTGCATATCCCTGTGTATCCCCTCATTCAATTTGATTTCCTCCATTGCAGCTTTCCTTTCTTCAGTTTCACTAGCTAATGTACTTGGGCTCAGTGGCCTGTCATTTTCCCTTCTCGGCTTTCCCTGGGCTCTGCTGTGGTCTGTTAGGGCCTCCACATATAGCTTAGCTCTTTCATTTACTACAGTCTCCACTGATTGAGCTTCTACATGCAGTTTTGCTCCTTCTTTCCCTACAGTCCCCTTATTTGTGACTGAGGTAGCAGTCTCTGTTGTCAATCCCAAAATGTTCTTTAGTTCTTTAGGCTGTTTCAGATTTTTCAGTTCCTCTTCTAAACTCTGTATCCTGGCCTCTGCTGCTTTGACTTGCACCTCCCACTTCCTGCTTTCCATGTCTATCCTCTCTTCCATTCTCATGCTAAGTTCTTCTAGTTTCTTTTCCCATTCATGTTCCCTTTTTGTGAGCTCTGCTGCCCAATCTTCCTTTGCAGTTTCCTCCTTCTGTCCCTTGGTTTTTCTTGTTGCTCTCTGGCAACCCATCTTTGTTTTATCCTGATTGTCTCAGAGTGGGAAACCTATGTAATTCTGTATGTTAGGTTAGTATTGTGTATGTCACAGTGTGGGGGGGGAGGTAGAGCAGGAACTGTGGCTATGTGGGAGAGTAGTGGGGAGGGGGAGTGGGGAGGAGAGTGAAGCAAGTGGGTGAGTGGGAGAGGGAGAGGGGGAAGGAGGGAGAGGTGGGGAGGGGGAGGGTGAAAGAGGGAGGGGAGGGATCAGGTGAAGGAGTGAGATGTCGGTGGGGGAGGGGGGGGAGTGTATGTGTGAGTCTGGCAATGTGTGTGTGTGTGTGTGTGTGTGTGTGTGTGTGTGTGTGTGTGTGTGTGTGTGTGTGTGTGTGTGTGTGTGTGTGTGTGTGTGTGTGTGTGTTGTGTGTTGTGTGTTGTGTGTGTTGTGTGTGTTGTGTGTTGTGTGTGTTGTGTGTGTGTGTGTTGTGTGTGTGTGTGTGTTGTGTGTGTGTGTGTGTGTTGTGTGAGTGATGTGTGTGTGTGTGGGTGTGTGTGTGTGTGTGTTGTGTGTGTGTGTGGGTGTGCGTGCGCACACTAGGCTACGCTACTCTTTTGAAGATTATAGTTTTTTTTTTCACAATCAATTCCTTATTAATATACACTAATATATACTATATAATATTAATTGTGTACACTTGTGTTTGTGTGTGTGTGTGTTTACTAGCTTGTCGTTCTTTGAAAAAGAGGAGGGGGGGGTCACGTTAACACTATTTGTTATTGTTGTTGGTTCACCGGTACTCTCCCGGCCCAGATCTTCGTTGTTGTTGGTTCACCGGTACTCTCCCGGCCCAGATCTTCGTTGTTGGTTCACCGGTACTCTCCCGGCCCAGATCTTCGTTGTTGTTGGTTCACCGGTACTCTCCCGGCCCAGATCTTCGTTGTTGTTGGTTCACCGGTACTCTCCCGGCCCAGATCTTCGTTGTTGTTGGTTCACCGGTACTCTCCCGGCCCAGATCTTCGTTGTTGTTGGTTCACCGGTACTCTCCCGGCCCAGATCTTCGTTGTTGTTGGTTCACCGGTACTCTCCCGGCCCAGATCTTTGTTGTTGTTGGTTCACCGGTACTCTCCCGGCCCAGATCTTCGTTGTTGTTGGTTCACCGGTACTCTCCCGGCCCAGATCTTCGTTGTTGTTGGTTCACCGGTACTCTCCCGGCCCAGATCTTCGTTGTTGTTGGTTCACCGGTACTCTCCCGGCCCAGATCTTTGTTGTTGTTCTCCCGGTTCACCGGTACTCTCCCGGCCCAGATCTTCGTTGTTGTTGGTTCACCGGTACTCTCCCGGCCCAGATCTTTGTTGTTGTTGGTTCACCGGTACTCTCCCGGCCCAGATCTTTGTTGTTGTTGGTTCACCGGTACTCTCCCGGCCCAGATCTTTGTTGTTGTTGGTTCACCGGTACTCTCCCGGCCCAGATCTTTGTTGTTGTTGGTTCACCGGTACTCTCCCGGCCCAGATCTTCGTTGTTGTTGGTTCACCGGTACTCTCCCGGCCCAGATCTTCGTTGTTGGTTCACCGGTACTCTCCCGGCCCAGATCTTTGTTGTTGTTGGTTCACCGGTACTCTCCCGGCCCAGATCTTCGTTGTTGTTGATTCACCGGTACTCTCCCGGCCCAGATCTTCGTTGTTGTTGGTTCACCGGTACTCTCCCGGCCCAGATCTTCGTTGTTGTTGGTTCACCGGTACTCTCCCGGCCCAGATCTTGGTTGTTGTTGGTTCACCGGTACTCTCCCGGCCCAGATCTTTGTTGTTGTTGGTTCACCGGTACTCTCCCGGCCCAGATCTTCGTTGTTGTTGGTTCACCGGTACTCTCCCGGCCCAGATCTTGGTTGTTGTTGGTTCACCGGTACTCTCCCGGCCCAGATCTTTGTTGTTGTTGGTTCACCGGTACTCTCCCTGCCCAGATCTTCGTTGTTGTTGGTTCACCGGTACTCTCCCGGCCCAGATCTTCGTTGTTGTTGGTTCACCGGTACTCTCCCGGCCCAGATCTTTGTTGTTGTTGGTTCACCGGTACTCTCCCGGCCCAGATCTTCGTTGTTGTTGGTTCACCGGTACTCTCCCGGCCCAGATCTTCGTTGTTGTTGGTTCACCGGTACTCTCCCGGCCCAGATCTTTGTTGTTGTTGGTTCACCGGTACTCTCCCGGCCCAGATCTTCGTTGTTGTTGGTTCACTGGTACTCTCCCGGCCCAGATCTTCGTTGTTGTTGGTTCACCGGTACTCTCCCGGCCCAGATCTTTGTTGTTGTTGGTTCACCGGTACTCTCCCGGCCCAGATCTTCGTTGTTGTTGGTTCACCGGTACTCTCCCGGCCCAGATCTTCGTTGTTGTTGGTTCACCGGTACTCTCCCGGCCCAGATCTTCGTTGTTGTTGGTTCACCGGTACTCTCCCGGCCCAGATCTTCGTTGTTGTTGGTTCACCGGTACTCTCCCGGCCCAGATCTTCGTTGTTGTTGGTTCACCGGTACTCTCCCGGCCCAGATCTTTGTTGTTGTTGGTTCACCGGTACTCTCCCGGCCCAGATCTTCGTTGTTGTTGGTTCACCGGTACTCTCCCGGCCCAGATCTTCGTTGTTGTTGGTTCACCGGTACTCTCCCGGCCCAGATCTTCGTTGTTGTTGGTTCACCGGTACTCTCCCGGCCCAGATCTTTGTTGTTGTTGGTTCACCGGTACTCTCCCGGCCCAGATCTTCGTTGTTGTTGGTTCACCGGTACTCTCCCGGCCCAGATCTTTGTTGTTGTTGGTTCACCGGTACTCTCCCGGCCCAGATCTTTGTTGTTGTTGGTTCACCGGTACTCTCCCGGCCCAGATCTTTATTGTTGTTGGTTCACCGGTACTCTCCCGGCCCAGATCTTTGTTGTTGTTGGTTCACCGGTACTCTCCCGGCCCAGATCTTCGTTGTTGTTGGTTCACCGGTACTCTCCCGGCCCAGATCTTTGTTGTTGTTGGTTCACCGGTACTCTCCCGGCCCAGATCTTCGTTGTTGTTGGTTCACCGGTACTCTCCCGGCCCAGATCTTGGTTGTTGTTGGTTCACCGGTACTCTCCCGGCCCAGATCTTTGTTGTTGTTGGTTCACCGGTACTCTCCCGGCCCAGATCTTCGTTGTTGTTGATTCACCGGTACTCTCCCGGCCCAGATCTTCGTTGTTGTTGGTTCACCGGTACTCTCCCGGCCCAGATCTTCGTTGTTGTTGGTTCACCGGTACTCTCCCGGCCCAGATCTTGGTTGTTGTTGGTTCACCGGTACTCTCCCGGCCCAGATCTTTGTTGTTGTTGGTTCACCGGTACTCTCCCGGCCCAGATCTTCGTTGTTGTTGGTTCACCGGTACTCTCCCGGCCCAGATCTTGGTTGTTGTTGGTTCACCGGTACTCTCCCGGCCCAGATCTTTGTTGTTGTTGGTTCACCGGTACTCTCCCTGCCCAGATCTTCGTTGTTGTTGGTTCACCGGTACTCTCCCGGCCCAGATCTTCGTTGTTGTTGGTTCACCGGTACTCTCCCGGCCCAGATCTTTGTTGTTGTTGGTTCACCGGTACTCTCCCGGCCCAGATCTTCGTTGTTGTTGGTTCACCGGTACTCTCCCGGCCCAGATCTTCGTTGTTGTTGGTTCACCGGTACTCTCCCGGCCCAGATCTTTGTTGTTGTTGGTTCACCGGTACTCTCCCGGCCCAGATCTTCGTTGTTGTTGGTTCACTGGTACTCTCCCGGCCCAGATCTTCGTTGTTGTTGGTTCACCGGTACTCTCCCGGCCCAGATCTTCGTTGTTGTTGGTTCACCGGTACTCTCCCGGCCCAGATCTTCGTTGTTGTTGGTTCACCGGTACTCTCCCGGCCCAGATCTTCGTTGTTGTTGGTTCACCGGTACTCTCCCGGCCCAGATCTTCGTTGTTGTTGGTTCACCGGTACTCTCCCGGCCCAGATCTTCGTTGTTGTTGGTTCACCGGTACTCTCCCGGCCCAGATCTTCGTTGTTGTTGGTTCACCGGTACTCTCCCGGCCCAGATCTTGGTTGTTGTTGGTTCACCGGTACTCTCCCGGCCCAGATCTTTGTTGTTGTTGGTTCACCGGTACTCTCCCGGCCCAGATCTTTGTTGTTGTTGGTTCACCGGTACTCTCCCGGCCCAGATCTTTGTTGTTGTTGGTTCACCGGTACTCTCCCGGCCCAGATCTTTGTTGTTGTTGGTTCACCGGTACTCTCCCGGCCCAGATCTTTGTTGTTGTTGGTTCACCGGTACTCTCCCGGCCCAGATCTTCGTTGTTGTTGGTTCACCGGTACTCTCCCGGCCCAGATCTTGGTTGTTGTTGGTTCACCGGTACTCTCCCGGCCCAGATCTTTGTTGTTGTTGGTTCACCGGTACTCTCCCGGCCCAGATCTTTGTTGTTGTTGGTTCACCGGTACTCTCCCGGCCCAGATCTTTGTTGTTGTTGGTTCACCGGTACTCTCCCGGCCCAGATCTTTGTTGTTGTTGGTTCACCGGTACTCTCCCGGCCCAGATCTTTGTTGTTGTTGGTTCACCGGTACTCTCCCGGCCCAGATCTTCGTTGTTGTTGGTTCACCGGTACTCTCCCGGCCCAGATCTTGTTGTTGTTGGTTCACCGGTACTCTCCCGGCCCAGATCTTTGTTGTTGTTGGTTCACCGGTACTCTCCCGGCCCAGATCTTTGTTGTTGTTGGTTCACCGGTACTCTCCCGGCCCAGATCTTTGTTGTTGTTGGTTCACCGGTACTCTCCCGGCCCAGATCTTTGTTGTTGTTGGTTCACCGGTACTCTCCCGGCCCAGATCTTCGTTGTTGTTGGTTCACCGGTACTCTCCCGGCCCAGATCTTGGTTGTTGTTGGTTCACCGGTACTCTCCCGGCCCAGATCTTTGTTGTTGTTGGTTCACCGGTACTCTCCCGGCCCAGATCTTTGTTGTTGTTGGTTCACCGGTACTCTCCCGGCCCAGATCTTTGTTGTTGTTGGTTCACCGGTACTCTCCCGGCCCAGATCTTTGTTGTTGTTGGTTCACCGGTACTCTCCCGGCCCAGATCTTTGTTGTTGTTGGTTCACCGGTACTCTCCCGGCCCAGATCTTTGTTGTTGTTGGTTCACCGGTACTCTCCCGGCCCAGATCTTTGTTGTTGTTGGTTCACCGGTACTCTCCCGGCCCAGATCTTTGTTGTTGTTGGTTCACCGGTACTCTCCCGGCCCAGATCTTTGTTGTTGTTGGTTCACCGGTACTCTCCCGGCCCAGATCTTTGTTGTTGTTGGTTCACCGGTACTCTCCCGGCCCAGATCTTTGTTGTTGTTGGTTCACCGGTACTCTCCCGGCCCAGATCTTTGTTGTTGTTGGTTCACCGGTACTCTCCCGGCCCAGATCTTTGTTGTTGTTGGTTCACCGGTACTCTCCCGGCCCAGATCTTTGTTGTTGTTGGTTCACCGGTACTCTCCCGGCCCAGATCTTTGTTGTTGTTGGTTCACCGGTACTCTCCCGGCCCAGATCTTTGTTGTTGTTGGTTCACCGGTACTCTCCCGGCCCAGATCTTTGTTGTTGTTGGTTCACCGGTACTCTCCCGGCCCAGATCTTTGTTGTTGTTGGTTCACCGGTACTCTCCCGGCCCAGATCTTTGTTGTTGTTGGTTCACCGGTACTCTCCCGGCCCAGATCTTCGTTGTTGTTGATTCACCGGTACTCTCCCGGCCCAGATCTTTGTTGTTGTTGGTTCACCGGTACTCTCCCGGCCCAGATCTTTGTTGTTGTTGGTTCACCGGTACTCTCCCGGCCCAGATCTTTGTTGTTGTTGGTTCACCGGTACTCTCCCGGCCCAGATCTTTGTTGTTGTTGGTTCACCGGTACTCTCCCGGCCCAGATCTTCGTTGTTGTTGGTTCACCGGTACTCTCCCGGCCCAGATCTTTGTTGTTGTTGGTTCACCGGTACTCTCCCGGCCCAGATCTTTGTTGTTGTTGGTTCACCGGTACTCTCCCGGCCCAGATCTTTGTTGTTGTTGGTTCACCGGTACTCTCCCGGCCCAGATCTTTGTTGTTGTTGGTTCACCGGTACTCTCCCGGCCCAGATCTTTGTTGTTGTTGGTTCACCGGTACTCTCCCGGCCCAGATCTTTGTTGTTGTTGGTTCACCGGTACTCTCCCGGCCCAGATCTTTGTTGTTGTTGGTTCACCGGTACTCTCCCGGCCCAGATCTTTGTTGTTGTTGGTTCACCGGTACTCTCCCGGCCCAGATCTTTGTTGTTGTTGGTTCACCGGTACTCTCCCGGCCCAGATCTTCGTTGTTGTTGATTCACCGGTACTCTCCCGGCCCAGATCTTTGTTGTTGTTGGTTCACCGGTACTCTCCCGGCCCAGATCTTTGTTGTTGTTGGTTCACCGGTACTCTCCCGGCCCAGATCTTTGTTGTTGTTGGTTCACCGGTACTCTCCCGGCCCAGATCTTTGTTGTTGTTGGTTCACCGGTACTCTCCCGGCCCAGATCTTTGTTGTTGTTGGTTCACCGGTACTCTCCCGGCCCAGATCTTTGTTGTTGTTGGTTCACCGGTACTCTCCCGGCCCAGATCTTTGTTGTTGTTGGTTCACCGGTACTCTCCCGGCCCAGATCTCCGCACACTAGGCTACTTTACTTTTTGAAGATTATAGGATTATTTTTTCTCACTCAATTCCTTATTAATATATACTAATGTTTATTATAATAATTACTGGTGCACACGTGTGTTTGTATGTACGTACTTGTTTACTGGTGCACACGTGTGTTTGTATGTACGTACTTGTTTACTAGCTTGTTGCTGTCAGAAAAACGGGGGGGGGGGTTACTAGGCTACACAACTCTTCTGGAGTTTACCTGGAGATATTTAGATAATTTACTAAACTTTATCAGGGTTACCACTATCTATCTCCTGGTACTGAAATAGGGAGAGATTGATGGTATAGCAACAACCAGCAGGGCGAGAGACACTGAGACTTTAGACACTAACCAAAATTAACCACAAATAGGCAAGTGATGTCGTCTGCACAACAATGGAGGTTCCTGCTGGTCGGCTGTTATCAACTATTTCAATTTTGTAACTCCTTCAGGAACTTTATCATGCATTCAAGTCTGATGATGTTAGCTACAGTCACAACACCAACAGCTGGGGATTGACTAATTTTTTCTTACTTTCAGTATTTACTTAATCACTCTTTTATGACCTTATCACTACACTGCTGTTATAACAAACTAACATATGTATTTGTTAATATTTCAGATCACACCGTTAACCCAATTAACTGTTTGGATATTTTGTGTCAACACTGCAGCCAGCAGCCTGATCAGCTGACTGCTACCCTCCCTCACTCACAATTCATTCAAATTTAAATTGTAAAAATTCTTGATCTTATCACATTATTCGCACTCTTGAAAGCTATTACACTCTTGTAGGTATGTTCACTGATTCACTCACGTACGATGACCGCTAATAATATCTTAGGACAGCCACTAGAACGCTAAATCCTGGGAGCACTATTTAGCGATACTGCTTCACGTGTGTGTGTGTGTGTGTGTGTGTGTGTGTGTGTGTGTGTGTGTGTGTTTGTGTGTGTGTGTGTGTGTGTGTGTGTGTGTGTGTGTGTGTGTGTGTGTGTGTGTGTGTGTGTACTCACCTAGTTGTACTCACCTAGTTGAGGTTGCAGGGGTCGAGTCCAAGCTCCTGGCCCCGCCTCTTCACTGGTCGCTACTAGGTCACTCTCCCTGAACCATGAGCTTTATCGTACCTCAGCTTAAAGCTATGTATGGATCCTGACTCCACTACATCGCTTCCCAAACTATTCCAATTCCTGACTACTCTGTGGCTGAAGAAATACTTCCTAACATCCCTTTGATTCATCTGTGTCTTCAACTTCCAACTGTGTCCCCTTGTTACTGTGTCCAGTCTCTGGAACATCCTGTCTTTGTCCACCTTGTCAATTCCTCTCAGTATTTTGTAAGTCGTTATCATGTCCCCCCTATCTCTCCTGTCCTCCAGTGTCGTCAGGTTGATTTCCCTTAACCTCTCCTCATAGGACATACCTCTTAGCTCTGGGACTAGTCTTGTTGCAAACCTTTGCACTTTCTCTAGTTTCTTTACATGCTTGGCTAGGTGTGGGTTCCAAACTGGTGCCGCATACTTCAATATGGGCCTAACGTACACGGTGTACAGGGTCCTGAACGATTCCTTATTAAGATGTCGGAATGCTGTTCTGAGGTTTGCCAGGCGCCCATATGCTGCAGCAGTTATTTGGTTGATGTGCGCTTCAGGAGATGTGCCTGGTGTTATACTCACCCCAAGATCTTTTTCCTTGAGTGATGTTTGTAGTCTCTGACCCCCTAGACTGTACTCCATCTGCGGTCTTCTTTGCCCTTCCCCAATCCGCATGACTTTGCACTTGGTGGGATTGAACTCCAGGAGCCAGTTGCTGGACCAGGTCTGCAGCCTGTCCAGATCCCTTTGTATTTCTGCCTGGTCTTCGATCGAATGAACTCTTCTCATCAACTTCACGTCATCTGCAAACAGTGACACCTCGGAGTTTATTCCTTCCGTCATGTCGTTCACAAATACCAGAAACAGCACTGGTCCTAGGACTGACCCCTGTGGGACCCCGCTGGTCACAGGTGCCCACTCTGACACCTCGCCTCGTACCATTACTCGCTGCTGTCTTCCTGACAAGTATTCCCTGATCCATTGCAGTGCCTTCCCTGTTATTCCTGCTTGGTCCTCCAGTTTTTGCACTAATCTCTTGTGTGGTACTGTGTCAAACGCCTTCTTGCAGTCTAAGAAAATGCAATCCACCCACCCCTCCCTCTCTTGTCTTACTGCTGTCACCATGTCATAGAACTCCAGTAGGTTTGTGACACAGGATTTCCCGTCTCTGAAACCATGTTGTCTGCTGGTGATGAGATCATTCCTTTCTAGATGTTCCACCATTCTTCTCCTGATAATCTTTTCCATGATTTTGCATGCTATACATGTCAGTGACACTGGTCTGTAGTTTAGTGCTTCATGTCTGTCTCCTTTTTTAAAGATTGGTACCACATTTGCTGTCTTCCATGCCTCAGGCAATCTCCCTGTTTCGATAGATGTATTGAATATTGTTGTTAGGGGTACACATAGCGCCTCTGCTCCCTCTCTCAGATCCCATGGAGAGATGTTATCTGGCCCCATTGCCTTTGAGGTATCTAGCTCACTCAGAAGCCTCTTCACTTCTTCCTCGGTTGTGTGTACTGTGTCCAGCACATGGTGGTGTACCCCACCTCTCCGTCTTTCTGGAGCCCCTTCTGTCTCCTCTGTGAACACTTCTTTGAATCTCTTGTTGAGTTCCTCACATACTTCACTGTCATTTCTTGTTGTCTCTCCTCCTTCCTTCCTTAGCCTGATTACCTGGTCCTTGACGGTTGTTTTCTTCCTGATGTGTCTGTATAACAGCTTCGGGTCAGATTTGGCTTTTGCTGCTATGTCGTTTTCATATTGACGTTGGGCCTCCCTTCTTATCTGTGCATATTCGTTTCTGGCTCTACGACTGCTCTCCTTATTCTCCTGGGTCCTTTGCCTTCTATATCTCTTCCATTCCCTAGCACACTTGGTTTTTGCCTCCTTGCATCTTTGAGTGAACCATGGGCTCATCCTGGCTCTTTCATTATTCCTGTTACCCTTGGGTACAAACCTCTCCTCAGCCTCCTTGCACATTGTGACTACATATTCCATCATCTCATTAACTGGTTTCCCTGCCAGTTCTCTGTCCCAATGAACCTCATTCAGGAAGTTCCTCATTCCTGTGTAGTCCCCTTTCCTGTAGTTTGGTTTCATTCGTCCTGGCCTTCCTGCTTCCCCCTCCACTTGTAGCTCTACTGTGTATTCGAAGCTCAAAACCACATGATCGCTGGCCCCAAGGGGGTCTTTCATATGTGATGTCCTCAATATCTGCACTACTCAAGGTGAATACTAAGTCCAGTCTTGCTGGTTCATCCTCTCCTCTCTCTCTTGTAGTGTCCCTTATGTGTTGGTACATGAAGTTTTCCAGTACCACCTCCATCATCTTAGCCCTCCATGTATCTTGTCCCCCATGTGGCTCCAAGTTCTCCCATTCGATCTCCTTGTGGTTAAAGTCGCCCATGATCAGGAGCTTTGCCCTGCATGTATGAGCTCTTCTGGCCACTGCAGCCAGTGTGTCAACCATCGCTCTATTGCTCTCGTCATACTCTTGCCTTGGCCTCCTGCTGTTCTGTGGTGGGTTATACATCACTGCAATTATCACCTTGGGACCTCCAGAGTGAAGCGTTCCCGCTATGCAATCACTTTCTTCTCCGCTGTCTCCTCTCTCCAGCTCATCAAAATTCCATCGGTGTTTGATCAGCAATGCCACTCCTCCCCCCCCCATGTTCCTTCTGTCTTTCCTCAGGATCTGGTATCCCGTTGGGAAGATGGCATCTGTTATCATACCTGTAAGCTTGGTTTCTGTGATTGCTATGATGTCTTGTGATGCCTCTTTGACTCTTTCGTGCCACTTCTCCCACTTGTTTGTTATTCCATCAGCGTTTGTGTACCATACCTTCAGTTTCCTTTCCAACACTGTGGTTTGGGGGGCCTGTGGGTTTGGGAGACCTGGTAGCATACTGTGGGATTCTATGGTTGGGGGTTGGGTGGAAGCTGTGGGTATGGATTGTATTGTGTGTTGGGATGGTGTGATAGGTTGTGGGGTTCTGAGGATAGTTGTGTTTGTGCTTGCTCTTGCTGCTCTGTTCTGCTCTGACTGACCTCTGCTGGTTCCATCCTTGTCTCCTTTCCTAGCTCCTTTCGCTTTTTTGTCCTCTCCCTCAGCTGCTGTCTCTCTTTTTGTGTTGTCTCTGTCTAGGAACACCTTCTTGTACTCTTCCGAGCTTCTCAACCGTGGTTTTTCTTGGAGGATCCTGTTCCGCACTGTTTCTGTCCTGAGAATCAGCTTGATCGGTCGGTTTCTCCCCTTCAAGTACCCCCCTATTCTCTGAAAATTTACAATCTCGTCCATGTCTTCTCCCCCTATTTCCGTGATGATTTTCTCAATCTCCTTTCTTTCTTCCTGCCGTCTTTCAGTGTGTGTCCTTTCCTCTCTCTCCCGAAGCCCATGGATAAACACTGATTTTGCCCTTTCCTCCTCCCATTGCCTCTCCCTCTGTGACTCTGGTTCCTCTCTGTATTTGGTCATTTTCTCCCTTGATTTTTCCAGTGGCTCTTGGTAGCATGGTTGTGCCTCAGCATTCGACCTATCTCCCTCTCCATCTGCACCCATCTGCTCTTCCCTTCCACTCCCTGGCCCTTCTTTGCAGGCTGATAGGACCTTAGCATATTTCATATCTCCTTCCTTCCTGTTCAGCCTCTCAGCTTCGTATGGTGTGTCTTCTCTGGTTACTACCCCTGAGACTTGCTTCAGCCTGTTTACCTCAAATTCTAGGACCTTTACCCTGGCTACTGCAGTTTCGACTTGTGCCTCCCAATTCTTCGTCTCCTTCTCCAACCTCTTTTCCCACTTCACAGAGAGCTCTTTCTCCATTTTTTCAGAAAGCTCTCCTAATTTTCTCTCCCATTCTTGCTCTATCCTTTTCCACTGCTCCTCCATCCATTCCTCCCTACCAGTACCATTGTCATCTGATCCCTGATTCCTGCGAGTCCCAACCATTTTTTTATTTTTTTTTTTTTTAGTAAAAGAGAAAGTGAAAAAGAAAAAGGGGGAGAGAGTGAGAGAGAGGGAGAAAGAGAGAAGGGGAGGGTAGAAGGAAGGGAAAAGGGGGAGAAAGTGAGAGAGAGAGGGAAAAGGTAAGAGAGAGGGGGGAGTGACAAGGGAAGAGAGGGAGAGAGAGAGAAGAGGAAGAGAGAGAGAAAGAGAGGAAGAGAGAGAGGGGGAGGGAGAGGGAGAGGGAGAGAGAGGAAGAGAGAAAGAGTGAGAGGAAGAGAGAGAGGAAGAGAGAGAGGAAGAGGGAGAGGAAGAGAGGATGAGAGAAAGGGGAGAGAGAGAGAGAGAGGAAGAGAGAGGAGAGGAGAGAGAGGCGGGGGGGGGGAAGGGTTAGAGGGTCACTTCACAGGAAGGTGTGAAATCCTGTATATGGGTGTGTGTGTGTCTGTATGTGTGTGTGTGTGTGTGTGTGTGTGTGTGTGTGTGTTTATGTGTGTGTGTTTATGTGTGTGTGCATGTGTGTGTGTTTGTGTGTGTGTGTGTGTGTGTGTGTGTGTGTGCACATGTGTATGTGTGCCCCCACTTCTAAGTATTCATACTGCTAATAAATATCAGTAGTAATACCCGTATTTCTAAAACTACCAACAGTGATTCTAGCACTTATCACTTCTACTTATAAAACACAGAAAGTAATTAGGTTGTAAAATTTAGCTTGTCTCAGCTTCTAGGAGTGTCTGACGTCACCCTCACTAGGCTTCCCCTCACTAGGCTTCCCCTCGCTAGGCTTCCCCTCGCTAGGCTGCTCCTCGCTAGTCAACACTATCTTCACCTTATCTATGCTATTTCTGCTCTAATTCTGGTATTAACTTGCAGGAGTGAGTGACCAGTATCTAACAGTGACGCAAGACCAGGATTCAGAACCCCAAAACAACCCCAACAGGTGAGTGATACTTAAGCTGGCAGTGATGCGATGACAAGTTGCCAGATGCTGATGACGTAGTCGTCGTACACACGCCTTCTATCACTATTTTGAAAATTCTTCACCCATGATCTTTATAACCATATATGCTCATGCATCCCGCATCCCTCAATGTCACTTATGATAGAATACACTTCACTTATATTGGAATACACTTCACATTCGGTGTTACACTTTATATGTATAATGTCACACAACTGTTGTGACGTCACTGTTTCAGCAGGCCTACTGCCACCTTCCCTTGTTATATATTTTTTTTTCTTTCTACTTTTGCTTATTAACTTTTTCACTCTCACTGTATGGTGCCCCACATTTCACTTGTTATCCAATCTCTCGAAATTCTTGAACACCCGCTTCCACACTCACTTGAATCTTTGTATATTTGAATCTGTGTAGCAACAGAAGCCTACTAGCCACTAATGGTTTGACACTTTGAAATATTAAAGATTTCAGGCTTCCTCTCGACTTTTTTTAACTAATAACTCTGGTTATCACTCGTAGGATTGTTCACTGACGTTGTCACTACCACTGATTACTGCTAACAGTTACTGCACGACTTAAAAACCACTAAAGTTCTCGGAGCCTTGTGACCCACGTCTGCTGACTGACTGTGTGTGTGTGTGTGTGTGTGTGTGTGTGTGCTACAGCTATTCAAGTACCTAACAGCAGAGCTGTTCTCACCAAGTGTGTGTGCATATGTTTATGTAAACAGTCTTTATTTCCCACGTATGTACTACATATGTATTGCATATGTACCCGATCTCTTGGTTCCCACTGTAGTCTTATGCGTTTAAAATTACGTTCAAAAATAAATACACTAGGCTTCGCCTATATGCCGCTACCTCTAAATTCTATTAAATGCCAGTAAATGCTGCTTGTTCTAATTCTGATAGCTCGAGGAGTGACCCCCAATTCCAGCTAGAGACAGGTACTATTGACCCCATGCAACTCAAACTAGGTGAATATTACTTGCAGCTGGCAGTGGAGTAACGTTGAGGGTCTGTCCTGCCCCAGAAGTTGATGTTTGATGCTTCTCGGTAATTTTTCCACTAACTTCCTGTATGCACTATAGTCTCTAGCTCTTCTAATTTTTTCACTCACTCGCTGTATTTACTGACACATCTATACATATCTCTTATCTCCCTGGTCTTGAGTCGCACTTATTCTTCAAATACCCCACTGCGTTATTATGGCAACACTATTTAGGCCTGACACAACCGTTCACCCTTCCAACGGCCCCTACTAAACACTCAGCCAATATTTCCTTTGTTTTCTTTTCTGTGATCACTTATATTTCCTTTTTTCGGGGCTTAAGTGATTATATGCACTCTTATGCATGCACACGCCTATATCCCACACTCTATTCCTTATGGCACAGTCAAAAATTATCACCAAAACACGAGCTCAAACCGCATGTGTGTGTGTGTATGTGTGTACTCACCTATTTGTACTCACCTATTTGTGGTTGCAGGGGTCGAGTCTTAGCTCCTGGCCCCGCCTCTTCACCGGTTGCTACTGGGCCCTCTCTCTCCCCGCTCCATGAGCTTTATCAAACCTCGTCTTAAAACTGTGTATGGTTCCTGCCTCCACTACGTCATTTTCTAGGCTATTCCACTGCCTTACAACTCTATGACTGAAGAAATACTTCCTAATATCTCTCTGACTCATTTGTGTCTTCAACTTCCAATTGTGGCCTCTTGTTTCTGTGTCCCCTCCCTGGAACATCCTGTCTTTGTCCACCTTGTCTATTCCACGCAGTATTTTATATGTCGTTATCATGTCTCCCCTGATCCTCCTGTCCTCCAGTGTCGTCAGGCCGATTTCCCTTAATCTTTCTTCATAGGACATTCCCCTTAGCTCTGGAACTAACCTTGTCGCAAACCTTTGTACTTTCTCTAGTTTCTTGACGTGCTTTATCAAGTGCGGGTTCCAAACAGGTGCTGCATACTCCAGTATGGGCCTGACATACACGGTGTACAGTGTCTTGAACGATTCCTTACTAAGGTATCGGAATGCTGTTCTCAGGTTTGCCAGGCGCCCATATGCTGCAGCAGTTATGTGTATGTGTGTGTGTGTGTGTGTATGTGTGTATGTATGTATGTGTGTGTGTATGTGTGTGTGTGTGTGTGTGTGTGTGTGTGTGTGTGTTTATAGGTGACTGTACTGGCTGACTGGAGAGAGAGAGGCCCTCATCACCCTAAACCACTGAGTGTAGTGAATCACCATCACTGTTCGCCCATCACCATCACTGTTCACCCATCACCATCACTGTTCACCCATCACCATCACTGTTCACCCATCACCATCACTGCCCACCCATCACCATCACTCCCCACCCATCACCATCACTGCTCACCCATCACCACTGCTCACCCATCACCATCACTGCAAACCCATCACTATCACTGTTCACTCATCACCATCACTGCCCACCCATCACCATCACTGCTCACCCATCACTACTGCTCATCCATCATCACTGCTTACCCATCACCATCACTGCTCACCCATCACCATCACTGCCCACCCATCACTATCACTGTTCACCCATCACCATCACTGCCCACTCATCATCACTGCCCACCCATCACCATCACTCCCCACCCATCACCATCACTGCTCATCCATCACCACTGCTCACCCATCACCATCACTGCCCACCCATCACTATCACTGTTCACCCATCACCATCACTGCTCACCCATCACCACTGCCCACCCATCACTATCACTGTTCACCCATCACCATCACTGCCCACTCATCACCATCACTGCCCATCCATCACCATCACTCCCCACCCATCACCATCACTGCTCATCCATCACCACTGCTCACACATCACCATCACTGCCCACCCATCACTATCACTGTTCACCCATCACCATCACTGCCCACCCATCACCATCACTGCTCATCCGTCACCACTGCTCACCCATCACCATCACTGCCCACCCATCACCATCACCTGGCAGGTGTCTACTTCACATAATCGATAATCATGTAAAGGGAGATGAGGGAGATGGTGGAGTGAGGGAGCAGGAGGGAGGGAGAGTATAAATGGAGAGAGGGAGGGAGAAGGAAGGGAAAGGAAGGAAATTGAGGGAGAGATGAAGGAGAGATGGGAGGGAGGTAGGAAAGAAGGAAGACAGGAAGAAACCAGATAAAGAGGAATCAAAGTAACACACACACACACACACACACACACACACACACACACACACACACACACACACACACACACACACACACACAAACACACACACACACACAGGGAGATTGCCTGAGGCATGGAAGACAGCAAATGTAGTCCCAATCTTTAAAAAAGGAGACAGACATGAAGCATTAAACTACAGACCAGTGTCACTGACATGTATAGTATGCAAAATCATGGAGAAGATTATCAGGAGAAGAGTGGTGGAACACCTAGAAAGGAACGATCTCATCAACAGCAGCCAACATGGTTTCAGGGACGGGAAATCCTGTGTCACAAACCTACTGGAGTTCTATGACATGGTGACAGCAGTAAGACAAGAGAGAGAGGGGTGGGTGGATTGCATTTTCTTGGACTGCAAGAAGGCGTTTGACACAGTTCCACACAAGAGATTGGTGCAAAAACTGGAGGACCAAGCAGGGATAACAGGGAAGGCACTACAATGGATCAGGGAATACTTGTCAGGAAGACAGCAGCGAGTCATGGTACGTGGCGAGGTGTCACAGTAGGCACCTGTGACCAGCGGGGTCCCACAGGGGTCAGTCCTAGGACCAGTGCTGTTTCTGGTATTTGTGAACGACATGACGGAAGGAATAGACTCTGAGGTGTCCCTGTTTGCAGATGACGTGAAGTTGATGAGAAGAATTCACTCGATCGAAGACCAGGCAGAACTACAAAGGGATCTGGACAGGCTGCAGATCTGGTCCAGCAATTGGCTCCTGGAGTTCAATCCCACCAAGTGCAAAGTCATGAAGATTGGGGAAGGGCAAAGAAGACCGCAGACGGAGTACAGTCTAGGGGGCCAGAGACTACAAACCTCACTCAAGGAAAAAGATCTTGGGGTGAGTATAACACCAGGCACATCTCCTGAAGCGCACATCAACCAAATAACTGCTGCAGCATATGGGCGCCTAGCAAACCTCAGAACAGCATTCCGACATCTTAATAAGGAATCATTCAGGACCCTGTACACCGTGTACGTTAGGCCCATATTGGAGTATGCGGCACCAGTTTGGAACCCACACCTAGCCAAGCACGTAAAGAAACTAGAGAAAGTGCAAAGGTTTGCAACAAGACTAGTCCCAGAGCTAAGAGGTATGTCCTACGAGGAGAGGTTAAGGGAAATCAACCTGACGACACTGGAGGACAGGAGAGATAGGGGGGACATGATAACGACATACAAAATGCTGAGAGGAATTGACAAGGTGGACAAAGACAGGATGTTCCAGAGACTGGACACAGTAACAAGGGGACACAGTTGGAAGTTGAAGACACAGATGAATCACAGGGATGTTAGGAAGTATTTCTTCAGCCACAGAGTAGTCAGTAAGTGGAATAGTTTGGGAAGCGATGTAGTGGAGGCAGGATCCATACATAGCTTTAAGCAGAGGTATGATAAAGCTCACGGCTCAGGGAGAGTGACCTAGTAGCGATCAGTGAAGAGGCGGGGCCAGGAGCTCGGACTCGACCCCCGCAACCTCAACTAGGTGAGTACACACACACACACACACACACACACACACACACACACACAAACATACACACAAACACACAAACACACACACACACACACACACACACACACACACACACACACACACACACACACACACACACACACATACAAAAACACACACACACACACACACATACAAAACAAACAACAGTAGTCACCATCCAACATGAAACAACCTAACTACTAGTTAACACTAGCTGCTGTTCAGAGTGTCGACTTGACAGTTGTGGAGAGAGAGAGAGAACAGTGTGTTAATCTCTCACCTGCAGGTAAGATTTCTCAAAGCTGGAATCTGTCATTCTCGCAAAGTGATAACAGTTAATGGCTCTCACTCATTTCCCTTCCATTTCACAATATATATATATATATATATATATATATATATATATATATATATATATATATATATATATATATATATTTACACAGACATACTTACCAGGGATGAATAAGTGAGAGAAGGCAGTAACCATCAGTCATTCAGTAAGTGTCTTGCAACAAGTGCATCAACGTCGCAATTCAAACGATTTACATTCGTGATGATGTACGTAGTATATAGACGTAAACATTGACGCTGATTAATTTCCAGTGTGTGTTCTCTGTCACATTGTAGGAGATGAGTTTTAAGACACATGATGGTGTCTGGTGCTCTCTCTCTCTGGGGTGGCTGGTAGGTTGACAGCCTATCCACTACACCAGGGTTGTATGTCACCTGGGGTAGCTGGTAGGTTGACAGCCTATCCACTACACCAGGGTTGTATGTCACCTGGGGTGGCTGGTAGGTTGACAGCCTATCCACTACACCAGGGTTGTATGTCACCTGGGGTAGCTGGTAGGTTGACAGCCTATCCACTACACCAGGGTTGTATGTCACCTGGGGTAGCTGGTAGGTTGACAGCCTATCCACTACACCAGGGTTGTATGTCACCTGGGGTGGCTGGTAGGTTGACAGCCTATCCACTACACCAGGGTTGTATGTCACCTGGGGTAGCTGGTAGGTTGACAGCCTATCCACTACACCAGGGTTGTATGTCACCTGGGGTAGCTGGTAGGTTGACAGCCTATCCACTACACCAGGGTTGTATGTCAGGGTTGTATGTCACCTGGGGTAGCTGGTAGGTTGACAGCCTATCCACTACACCAGGGTTGTATGTCACCTGGGGTAGCTGGTAGGTTGACAGCCTATCCACTACACCAGGGTTGTATGTCACCTGGGGTAGCTGGTAGGTTGACAGCCTATCCACTACACCAGGGTTGTATGTCACCTGGGGTAGCTGGTAGGTTGACAGCCTATCCACTACACCAGGGTTGTACACAGGGTATGGGGGTAGCTGGTACAGCCTATCCACTACACCAGGGTTGTATGTCACCTGGGGTAGCTGGTAGGTTGACAGCCTATCCACTACACCAGGGTTGTATGTCACCTGGGGTAGCTGGTAGGTTGACAGCCTATCCACTACACCAGGGTTGTATGTCACCTGGGGTAGCTGGTAGGTTGACAGCCTATCCACTACACCAGGGTTGTATGTCACCTGGGGTAGCTGGTAGGTTGACAGCCTATCCACTACACCAGGGTTGTATGTCACCTGGGGTAGCTGGTAGGTTGACAGCCTATCCACTACACCAGGGTTGTATGTCACCTGGGGTAGCTGGTAGGTTGACAGCCTATCCACTACACCAGGGTTGTATGTCACCTGGGGTAGCTGGTAGGTTGACAGCCTATCCACTACACCAGGGTTGTATGTCACCTGGGGTAGCTGGTAGGTTGACAGCCTATCCACTACACCAGGGTTGTATGTCACCTGGGGTAGCTGGTAGGTTGACAGCCTATCCACTACACCAGGGTTGTATGTCACCTGGGGTAGCTGGTAGGTTGACAGCCTATCCACTACACCAGGGTTGTATGTCACCTGGGGTAGCTGGTAGGTTGACAGCCTATCCACTACACCAGGGTTGTATGTCACCTGGGGTAGCTGGTAGGTTGACAGCCTATCCACTACACCAGGGTTGTATGTCACCTGGGGTAGCTGGTAGGTTGACAGCCTATCCACTACACCAGGGTTGTATGTCACCTGGGGTAGCTGGTAGGTTGACAGCCTATCCACTACACCAGGGTTGTATGTCACCTGGGGTGGCTGGTAGGTTGACAGCCTATCCACTACACCAGGGTTGTATGTCACCTGGGTGGCTGGTAGGTTGACAGCCTATCCACTACACCAGGGTTGTATGTCACCTGGGGTGGCTGGTAGGTTGACAGCCTATCCACTACACCAGGGTTGTATGTCACCTGGGGTGGCTGGTAGGTTGACAGCCTATCCACTACACCAGGGTTGTATGTCACCTGGGGTGGCTGGTAGGTTGACAGCCTATCCACTACACCAGGGTTGTATGTCACCTGGGGTAGCTGGTAGGTTGACAGCCTATCCACTACACCAGGGTTGTATGTCACCTGGGGTGGCTGGTAGGTTGACAGCCTATCCACTACACCAGGGTTGTATGTCACCTGGGGTGGCTGGTAGGTTGACAGCCTATCCACTACACCAGGGTTGTATGTCACCTGGGGTGGCTGGTAGGTTGACAGCCTATCCACTACACCAGGGTTGTATGTCACCAGTTCAACATCAGTCAAGAATATTATAATGCCTAGGGGTTATACTTTTAGTGTATGTACACTGAGAGACACACTGTATAGACTAGTAATCGCGAACAAGTGATGAGGGATGAAGGACAACCACAGGGGGAGTTGAATGATAGCTCTAGGCCTTTCGTATCGCAATCAACACATCAGGAGCTTACTATGGTGCATGTTGCAGAAAAGTGTAGGAAGTCCGGGTTGATTCGTTCAGAAGAACGGCTCTACATAGAGCCGTTCCTCTGAACTATTCTACCTGTAATTCCTACTCATCATTTCTGCAACATTGCAAGCTTCTTTTGTGTTGAATGTAACACGAAGGGCCTAGAGGTATCATTCAACTTCCCCTGTGGTTGTTGTGCACACTGTATGGTGTATATATGGTGTGTAGGGAATACTGCAGGTATGTTAGAACAACGCTTCTCTATGTTAGTTCACTTATATCAACCAGGTATCTAGCTT
>NW_027196958.1:0-72840 GCF_038502225.1 Cherax quadricarinatus | reverse complement strand
ATCCCTGTATTGTGGGTGGGAGAGTGGAAGTGGCCGTTTCCTCGCCTTGCCCATGCTACACTCACCCACGCTCCTCAACACCACACCACATTCCACCACTATGTGCTTACTCCCTCTGCTGTTTTTCGTGTGAATTCTTTGCCAGAGCTGTGTATCCGAGTGCCCGAGGCCACTCGAAGCTATGTGGATCAGCATGCCACGTTGATCACGATGCCACGTGCATCCCGACGCCACGTGGGGTGTGGACAAAGCCATGTGGATTTACAAGCCAGGTGAGTTACCGAACCAGATGTCCCCCAGGCCACATGCTGTGGCCTGCTGCTGCCCGACTTCATGACGTCACGATGTCTGCTGCTGACGTCACCTCGCGACATCATGCCTGACATCATATGATGTCACATCGAGCGTTTCAGTAATTATGTCAGAATTGTCGAGAAGATTGAGAGATATATGTCGTGTGTTAATTAATTCCTCTCAGTCAGTGTTCTCACATGTTAATATATGGCTTAGTGTCAATTCTGTGCGCAGAAAAGCATCATTTGCTAGTTTAAGCCATGTTGTACCGCATGTACCACGGGTGTGTGTAAAGCTTTCCGTGTGTCCAGTGTGGTCTTGAGCCCAGTCCAGTGTGTAGCACCGGTGTGACCAGAGCGTTTGACAGCTGATATTAGTCAGCCCTGAGCACATGAGCCCTTGCACAGAAAGCTCTTATGCTCGTCGCTCATAGATGTTCTGCAGAATTGTACTGGCTACGATTCCCATCGAGATTTGTTTCACTTCACATCCAGACCTTCAGAGTGCAGTTATATGTAGAGAAACAAATCTGGGGATGCTTAGACTAACCTCTGCTATAACTCCAACTGCCGAGAGAATGACACTCGTTAAGCTGCAGTTAGCTCTGTCGGCAGGTGCTGTGTCAGCCTCGTGTCAAGCTTCAGTGAGCTCCTGCACAAAGATGCCACTTTGACTGATAGCTCGCTCACTGCAGTATGGTGTATGATGTTACGAATCCCAGATGTTTCGCCCAGTCGTCTCTGCCACAACTATCTGCCACGACTCACTCCACGCTCGCCAGCAGTGACAGCCCAGCAACAGTACCAGTTGAGAAGTATCCTCATGAGTTGCTTGCCAGAAGTCCTGCCCAGTTGCCGAGTTTTGACGACACCTCACTCGAGGGCACCAGCATGTCGTGCCCCAGGTTGAGTGAAACCTGCAGTGACTCCTACGATGACTGCTTCACCGTTCTAGAGGAAATCATAAACCGTTACATCACAGCTCAGCTGCAGGGCGATGTCTCCTGTGTTGCAGTATCTGTCCAGATGCAGGAAGGCATGCAGTGATGCCCATTGACGCTCACTGCCTATGATCACGATGTTTAGCACACCCCACATGTTTTTTCTTCCCTCCCCATAGAAAGTTTTTTTTTCATGTCTATATGCATATACATGTTTTTTATTTTGTGTTCTGTGCCCTGTTCCTACGAGAGAGAGACCGAGTTTTTTTTACCACCAGTATTGTCGTGTCGGGACTATGCGAGGTAGGTGGCCGAGCAAATGTAGACAGCCTGTACTGTCTGCACAGACAGCCTATGCTGTCTGCCAGCTTTGTTCATATTTCGCACCACTCAGGTGCTGCCCTCTATGCCTGCCCAGGTCAGTGGGACGCTGGTCCCACTCGGACTCACTCAGCAGCTTAGAAGCAGTCAACAAGTCAACTCGCTCTCTCCCTCGTGGGCATGGCCCTCCTGGGCCATGGGCACAACACACAAGCCTGTGTACCCACAATGACTTTGCAAATAAAGTAAAGAAGCCTCCGAAGACGTCTATAATTAAACCCCGCTCTGCTGCAGCATCACCAAATAATCTCGTTCACACCATTACTAATATAAAAATCACTACCTATATTATAACTTCCACACAAACACTTCCAGCACAGCAACCACTAGTGTAACATTTATTCCAATGATCACATCCATCATAAATAATACCACCATAACATTTATTACTGCCATAACAAAAATCTTTCGTAACAGTTACCATTACCATAACTTCAACTCTTATTAAAAACGTAATTTTAACAGTTTTCCCCACCATAACAGCTGCTTCTGCCTGCAATCCTCTTCAACATTAGTACTGTAATCAATTTAGTAGAATTACCGACAATATGTAAAGTAAAAGGACACAAATGCAACTAATATGACATTTTTATTGTGGCAACGTTTCGCTCTCCAGGAGCTTCGTCAAGCTGTTACAAACAGTACATTGTTGTTTTTGGTTTGCCGGTATTTCCGGCCCGGGTCTTCTCCAGATGGCGACCCAGCGGTGGCCCCTCGGGCGGGGGGTGTCATTCATCTTCTTCTTTCTTCTGTCTTCTTTCTTGGAGCCCTCCAGTTGGATGGTGACTTCTTCTGTCTTGCAGTGACTCCCCAAGTGGGAAGTGCCTTCTCGTTTAGCATCTTCAGCAGCATAGGAGGGCGGAGGCAACAATTACAGGGTTCGTTTTGGAGCCGCACCCCAGCTTTAGCAGGCAACAAAGTGCTGGGGAAACTTGTCTTCACGGTGATTGATCATTGACAGTCCTGCTAGGTGAGGGTACCGTCTTCGGCAGCCCCATTCTGGAGAGTCCTGAATTTCTTCCTTGTGGTGTAGTCGAGTGCCACAAAGCGGTGACTTTTTGAGAGTAGGTTGATCAGGGTGTGTTAGGTAAGACACATATGCAACAGTTAGGTATCTTTATTTTGAAACGTTTCGCCTACACAGTAGGCTTCTTCAGTCGAGTACAGAAAGGTTGATAGAAGCAGAAGATACTTGAAGACGATGTAATCAGTCCATCACCCATATGTGTCTTACCTAACAATCTGTCGGTATTTCATACCATTTTAATGTTCATTCTGTCAGACACTGCAACACAAGGGTATCTTGGTACAGACCACTTCGACAACCTCTACTAGTGAGAACGGCTGGGTTTGAGAAGGACCTGCCCTCCCAAAGCAACCTACGTCTCACCTCCTGGCACTATATAAAGGCCCCATTCTGTCACTTCAACTTCATATTGTTTCAGACAACGGAACAATGCTCTTCTCCAGACTGAGGGACTGACCACCTCAAAACTTTAAGGGTGATGGACTGATTACATCGTCTTCAAGTATCTTCTGCTTCTATCAACCTTTCTGTACTCGACTGAAGAAGCCTACTGTGTAGGCGAAACGTTTCGAAATAAAGATACCTAACTGTTGCATATGTGTCTTACCTAACAATCTGTCGGTATTTCATACCATTTTAATGTTCATTCTGTCAGACACTGCAACACAAGGGTATCTTGGTACAGACCACTTCGACAACCTCTACTAGTGAGAACGGCTGGGTTTGAGAAGGACCTGCCCTCCCAAAGCAACCTACGTCTCACCTCCTGGCACTATATAAAGGCCCCATTCTGTCACTTCAACTTCATATTGTTTCAGACAACGGAACAATGCTCTTCTCCAGACTGAGGGACTGACCACCTCAAAACTTTAAGGGTGATGGACTGATTACATCGTCTTCAAGTATCTTCTGCTTCTATCAACCTTTCTGTACTCGACTGAAGAAGCCTACTGTGTAGGCGAAACGTTTCGAAATAAAGATACCTAACTGTTGCATATGTGTCTTACCTAACAATCTGTCGGTATTTCATACCATTTTAATGTTCAGGTTGATCAGGGATTCAGTGGTGAATGATCGAGTTGAGTGGCAGGTAAACTTGACTGTCCCGTTGTGGAGGCGTTGAATAATTTCTGGAGTGTACATTGTGTTCTCATTCTGGTTGGCTGTGTTGAAGTATACACCAGGCAAGAACTGGACTTCTTGTGAAGGAGTGGCGGTAATACGTAGGGATGCATTCCAAGGCTCTTGTGTTTTAACCTTCTTGGCTGGTGGCTGAGGCAATTGAGGTGAGGCGTCTGACTTGTCCGTTGTGACAGAGGTGGAAGCAGGTGCTGGTGGATTCTCATTGGTGGAATCGGTTGGCGTCTCAGTGGTCTCTGACTGGTCCATGTCTCTGTCGAGAGGAAGGTGTGGTAACGGTGGAGCAGCGGTAATGTTGGCAACATTTGCAGTGGATTTTATGATCTCTGTGGAAGGTGGAGATGCAGGGAATGTGAAACCAGACATATTGTTGAGCTTGAAGAGTTCTTTGAAGATGGTGTTGAAGGAACCAGGTTCAGCTACATTCTGCACATGAGCATACAGGATGCAGTAAAGAATCTTGGTGGAGTCGCCAGCAAGAGCTGGGGAAGAAGTGGTATATGCAGCTTGCGTGGCTTGAAGAATCTTGGTAGAATCTGCTTGAAGCTTGGTAATAGCAGCATATGTAGTCGCTTGTGCAGTGGGGTTCCATTGTTGTTGGAGTTGTTTCATAAGTATATCTCGTCTGTTTGGGCACTTGGCAGCAAGAGTTTGGTGATCATTCTTGCAGCTCAAGCATTTAGGTGGAGAGGCAGTAGTGCACGTTTTGAAATCATGACCTTCTTGGCCGCAGGTGGAGCAGAACTTCTTATTCTTGGCAGGGCAGTCTTTGGTGGTATGTAGGTATGAGTAACAGTTGTAACAATGTGGAATTTGATGGATTTTTTGTGCTTCGATGAAGGCTGGATTGATGTGGAAGTAGTGAATAGCCAGTCCCTCAGCGAGAGCTCTGGCTGCCATGTTGACGTCACTGAAGGTGATCTTCAGCATCGAGGAGGCATTGGGTATTTTGGTAATGAATTCCATCTTGGCTCAAGGGTTCTGTGCTTCAATGGACGACTTGATTTCTTCGGTAGCCTGGGCAGTGATGAGCCTGTTGAGTCTCTTTAGGAACACAGTTCCCCTGGCCATCAGAGCTGGGGAAGTCAAGACAATAAATCCTTGATCTCGTAGAGTGGTTGTAGCAGTGGTGGTAATGAGTTTTTCAGCCTCGGTGTCGTCAGCACAGACGACAACGAAGGCCTCTTTGAGCGACATAATCGTATTAAACTTGACTTGCAATCTGCCACTGACGACAGCTGCAAGTGCTAGCTTGGACGAGTCATTGACTGTCCCACTCTCTGGTTTGATCTTTACCCTGTTCGAGAAGTGCATCGTGAAGTGATGTATTGTGATGTGAAGATGTTCGTGTACAAACAGTAGATGGACAGTAGTGAGATAAGTTGTAGTAGTAGTAATATAATATGTTAGAACAATTAACTCGCACATATTGTATTGCATTACTACTACTACTGCATCTCACTACTATTACTACTACTACTTATCTCACTACTACTACTACCACTAGTACTGCACCTCACTCAACATTAATACTGTAATAAAGTTGGTAGAATTACCGACAATATGTAAAGTAAAAGGACACAAGTGCAACTAATGTGACATTTTATTGTGGCAACGTTCGCTCTCCAGGAGCATTATCAAGCCATTACGTAATGGCTTGATAAAGCTCCTGGAGAGCGAAACGTTGCCACAATAAAATGTCACATTAGTTGCACTTGTGTCCTTTAACATTAATACTGCCATATTCCTGACGCCCAGATAAATGTTGGTCATTGCACAGCCCTAGGAAGGTATCCCCGACTCCCACAACCGAAAATATATATGTAATAATGTTGGTAGAATTACCGACAATATGTAAAGTAAAAGGACGCAAGTGCAACTAATGAGACATTGTATTGTGGCAGCGTTTCGCTCTCCAGGAGCTTTGTCAAGCCGATATCGGCTTGACAAAGCTCCTGGAGAGCGAAACGTTGCCACAATAAAATGTCACATTAGTTTCACTTGTGTCCTTTTACTTGACAATATATATATATATATATATATATATATATATATATATATATATATATATATATATATATATATATATATATATAAACACTGATCTCTGGCTGAAGGAGACTCGAACCTACGAACCTTGGAACAAGGTACGCAGTGCTATACCAGTCTACCCACACTGGACAATACCATACCACGGGCGGGACACTGGACAATACCTTGGCGTGCAATTTGCGCTACACGTTGATCCAAGGCAGCCAGCTTTCAGGGAGAAGGTATTGTCCAGTGTGGGTAGATTGGTACAGCATTGCATACCTTGTTCCAAGGTTCGTAGGTTCGAGTCTCCTTCAGCCAGAGATCAGTGTTTCTGTATATTTCGCCTGCTCTTGCGAATTCCTTGTATATATAAATATATATATATATATATATATATATATATCTATATATATATATATATATATATATATATATCTATATATATATCTATATATATATATATATATATATATATCTATATATTTTTTTTTTTTTTATTATCACACTGGCCGATTCCCACCAAGGCAGGGTGGCCCGAAAAAGAAAAACTTTCACCATCATTCACTCCATCACTGTCTTACCAGAAGGGTGCTTTACACTACAGTTTTTAAACTGCAACATTAACACCCCTCCTTCAGAGTGCAGGCACTGTACTTCCCATCTCCAGGACTCAAGTCCGGCCTGCCGGTTTCCCTGAATCCCTTCATAAATGTTACTTTGCTCACACTCCAACAGCACGTCAAGTATTAAAAACCATTTGTCTCCATTCACTCCTATCAAACACGCTCACGCATGCCTGCTGGAAGTCCAAGCCCCTCGCACACAAAACCTCCTTTACCCCCTCCCTCCAACCCTTCCTAGGCCGACCCCTACCCCGCCTTCCTTCCACTACAGACTGATACACTCTTGAAGTTATTCTGTTTCGCTCCATTCTCTCTACATGTCCGAACCACCTCAACAACCCTTCCTCAGCCCTCTGGACAACAGTTTTGGTAATCCCACACCTCCTCCTAACTTCCAAACTACGAATTCTCTGCATTATATTCACACCACACATTGCCCTCAGACATGACATCTCCACTGCCTCCAGCCTTCTCCTCGCTGCAACATTCATCACCCATGCTTCACACCCATATAAGAGCGTTGGTAAAACTATACTCTCATACATTCCCCTCTTTGCCTCCAAGGACAAAGTTCTCTGTCTCCACAGACTCCTAAGTGCACCACTCACTCTTTTTCCCTCATCAATTCTATGATTCACCTCATCTTTCATAGACCCATCCGCTGACACGTCCACTCCCAAATATCTGAATACGTTCACCTCCTCCATACTCTCTCCCTCCAATCTGATATTCAATCTTTCATCACCTAATCTTTTTGTTATCCTCATAACCTTACTCTTTCCTGTATTCACCTTTAATTTTCTTCTTTTGCACACCCTACCAAATTCATCCACCAATCTCTGCAGCTTCTCTTCAGAATCTCCCAAGAGCACAGTGTCATCAGCAAAGAGCAGCTGTGACAACTCCCACCCTGTGTGTGATTCTTTATCTTTTAACTCCACGCCTCTTGCCAAGACCCTCGCATTTACTTCTCTTACAACCCCATCTATAAATATATTAAACAACCACGGTGACATCACACATCCTTGTCTAAGGCCTACTTTTACTGGGAAAAAATTTCCCTCTTTTCTACATACTCTAACTTGAGCCTCACTATCCTCGTAAAAACTCTTCACTGCTTTCAGTAACCTACCTCCTACACCATACACTTGCAACATCTGCCACATTGCCCCCCTATCCACCCTGTCATACGCCTTTTCCAAATCCATAAATGCCACAAAGACCTCTTTAGCCTTATCTAAATACTGTTCACTTATATGTTTCACTGTAAACACCTGGTCCACACACCCCCTACCTTTCCTAAAGCCTCCTTGTTCATCTGCTATCCTATTCTCCGTCTTACTCTTAATTCTTTCAATTATAACTCTACCATACACTTTACCAGGTACACTCAACAGACTTATCCCCCTATAATTTTTGCACTCTCTTTTATCCCCTTTGCCTTTATACAAAGGAACTATGCATGCTCTCTGCCAATCCCTAGGTACCTTACCCTCTTCCATACATTTATTAAATAATTGCACCAACCACTCCAAAACTATATCCCCACCTGCTTTTAACATTTCTATCTTTATCCCATCAATCCCGGCTGCCTTACCCCCTTTCATTTTACCTACTGCCTCACGAACTTCCCCCACACTCACAACTGGCTCTTCCTCACTCCTACAAGATGTTATTCCTCCTTGCCCTATACACGAAATCACAGCTTCCCTATCTTCATCAACATTCAACAATTCCTCAAAATATTCCCTCCATCTTCCCAATACCTCTAACTCTCCATTTAATAACTCTCCTCTCCTATTTTTAACTGACAAATCCATTTGTTCTCTAGGCTTCCTTAACTTGTTAATCTCACTCCAAAACGTTTTCTTATTTTCAACAAAATTTGTTGATAACAGCTCACCCACTCTCTCATTTGCTCTCTTTTTACATTGCTTCACCACTCTCTTAACCTCTCTCTTTTTCTCCATATACTCTTCCCTCCTTGCATCACTTCTACTTTGTAAAAACTTCTCATATGCTAACTTTTTCTCCCTTACTACTCTCTTTACATCATCATTCCACCAATCGCTCCTCTTCCCTCCTGCACCCACTTTCCTGTAACCACAAACTTCTGCTGAACACTCTAACACTACATTTTTAAACCTACCCCATTCCTCTTCGACCCCATTGCCTATGCTCTCATTAGCCCATCTATCCTCCAATAGCTGTTTATATCTTACCCTAACTGCCTCCTCTTTTAGTTTATAAACCTTCACCTCTCTCTTCCCTGATGCTTCTGTTCTCCTTGTATCCCATCTACCTTTTACTCTCAGTGTAGCTACAACTAGAAAGTGATCTGATATATCTGTGGCCCCTCTATAAACATGTACATCCTGAAGTCTACTCAACAGTCTTTTATCTACTAATACATAATCCAACAAACTACTGTCATTTCGCCCTACATCATATCGTGTATACTTATTTATCCTCTTTTTCTTAAAATATGTATTACCTATAACTAAACCCCTTTCTATACAAAGTTCAATCAAAGGGCTCCCATTATCATTTACACCTGGCACCCCAAACTTACCTACCACACCCTCTCTAAAAGTTTCTCCTACTTTAGCATTCAGGTCCCCTACCACAATTACTCTCTCACTTGGTTCAAAGGCTCCTATACATTCACTTAACATCTCCCAAAATCTCTCTCTCTCCTCTGCATTCCTCTCTTCTCCAGGTGCATACACGCTTATTATGACCCACTTCTCGCATCCAACCTTTACTTTAATCCACATAATTCTCGAATTTACACATTCATATTCTCTTTTCTCCTTCCATAACTGATCATTTAACATTACTGCTACCCCTTCCTTTGCTCTAACTCTCTCAGATACTCCAGATTTAATCCCATTTATTTCCCCCCACTGAAACTCTCCTACCCCCTTCAGCTTTGTTTCGCTTAGAGCCAGGACATCCAACTTCTTTTCATTCATAACATCAGCAATCATCTGTTTCTTGTCATCCGCACTACATCCACGCACATTTAAACAACCCAGTTTTATAAAGTTTTTCTTCTTCTCTTTTTTAGTAAATGTATACAGGAGAAGGGGTTACTAGCCCATTGCTCCCGGCATTTTAGTCGCCTCATACGACACGCATGGCTTACGGAGGAAAGATTCTTTTCCACTTCCCCATGGACAATAGAAGAAATAAAAAAGAACAAGAGCTATTTAGAATAAGGAGAAAAACCTAGATGTATGTATATATATATATGCATGTGCGTGTCTGTGAAGTGTGACCAAAGTGTATATATATATATATATATATATATATATATATATATATATATATATATATATATATATATATATATATATATATATATATGTGTGTGTGTGTGTGTGTGTGTGTGTGTGTGTGTGCAAAACAACCACTGTGAAAGAATAGAGAAATTCTAAACGCTTTCGTGACTGCTCACATTATCAAGGAACAATGAAAGTAATGCATCAAAGGAAGGCATATAAAGAGCCAAGCCAACACCTCACTATCACATCCCACAACAAAGCAGCACCTAACGTGCAACTCATAAGAAAGGGAACACTGCAGCAGGCCCTCTGGCCCAACTAGACAGGTCCTTCACACAACCCACCAACATACTATTCTACATAAGAATTAAGAATTTTAAATTTTATTATTTGTCCAATGAATTATTAAATTCGTCCCAAATTCTATTAATAATAAATGGATTTAATTTATTTAAACCAAAGGAAATATTCATATTATTGTTAAAACTGCTTTTTATGAAACAAGATTCAATTATATTCCTGTCGACTATGGACTTGCTTGATACAACTTTCTCAACTTTTTGAAAATCAATTGGATGGTTAAAATCTCTCATATGAATAAATAGAGCACTGGAATCTTGTCCAGTTCTAATGCTATATTTATGTTGTTTTAATCTAAGTTCGAGATTTTTACCAGTTTGACCGTAATAAACTTTATCGCAAATTTTACAAGGAATCTTATAGACACATCCATCAGCATTTTGGGGGGAATTCTTTATCAAAAGTTTTTTAAATACAACCTTATTAAAAGTCTTAAGAAGAGAAGGTATGTCAACCAACAAATAACTGTTCCTATGTCCACTATTATTCTTCACATCAAGACAGAGTTAAACTGTCTGTTTTCTCATCAATGTTTTTGAGAGCTTTACGAATTTGTAGTCCAGAGTTCATAGATGAAGAAATATCCAAAATTTATGAAATAGGTAATGATTTGAAATACCCGAGAAACGTAATTGACAAATCTTTTAAAATTGCTAGAAATAATTTTTACAATCCAAAAAGGGACAACCAGTCTTATTCAAGAACACAAGAACACAAGAAAGAAGGAACACTGCAACAGGCCCACTGACCCACGCGGAGCAGGTCCATATCCCCCACCAGATTAGACCAAGGACCCCCCCCCATTCCCCGGATTAGCCCAATGACCCACCCAGTCTGGTCATCTCCACTCAAGGATGGAGCACTGCACCAGACCCAGCAGCACAAGCCAGTCAGGCCCAACTCACACCCATCCACACCCACTCATGCATTCATGTAACCTATTTTCAAAACTACACAACGTTTTACCCTCAATAACTGTACTCGGGAGCTTGCTTCACTCATCCACGATTCCATCCCTCCCGAATCCGAACCTTTCCAACTTGAAACCACTGCTGCGAGTCCCGTCTTGGCTGGAAATTTTCAGCACGCTGTTTACATCCCCTTTATTCAACTAAAAATATGTTGGTTCTCCCTTACCATGAAAACTTGGTTGATGTGCCTTCTCTTCTTAAGACTTTAATATCAAAGTTGTATTTAAAAATCTTGATACAGTAAAAAAAACGTTTGATAAAGAATTCCCCCCAAAATGCTGACTGATGTGTCTGTAAGATTCCTTGTAAAATTTGCGATAAAGTTTATTACCGTCAAACTAGTAAAAATCTCGAACTAAGATTGGTAGGTAAGACACATAGGCAACAGTTAGGCAACTTTATTCCGAAACGTTTCGCCTGCACAGTAGGCTTCTTCAGTCGAATATAGAAAGTAGGCAGGAACAGTAGAGATGTGAAGACGATGTAATCAGTCCATCACCCTTGAAGTCGTAGAATTTGAGGTTGTCAGTCCCTCAGCCTGGAGAAGTTCAGTTCCATAGTCAGGAACTATCTGAAGATCAAGCGAACGAACGAACGAACGATAGTACAGGTAAGATCCCAAATGGGATGAGCGGGGAAGACGGGACAGGCGAAGAATAGTGCTGGAAAGGAATGTTCTTAGTCGTATAAATAGAGCCAGGGCTTAATCCAGCAGCGAAGGCGATCCTGGGACAGATATTGAGAAGAGAAATTCAGGCTCTTCTATTGGGACTCCGGTGGGGTGAGCGGGGAGGACTTGACAGGCGAAGATTAGCGCTAGAGAGGAGTGTAGAATTGAGCCATGTCTTAACCCTAACGCTAAGGCTAAAGTGGATCAGAGAATGGTACCTGTCAGAGAATCCAAGGTTATTTGTAAATAGGGTTAGGAGCAGGATCATACAAGGAGTAGAAAAGGTTGTGCTGGTTTGTGGGTCTGCGAATGTCTTCGTCAAGGAGAGAGGTCCAGTAGTCGTGTCGTGTCTCAAGTTTGTCTAACTGTCTGTCACTGAGCGTCTTCCAGTACAGATTCAGCGCAGGGATGTCTAATTGGGCATGGAGAGACTCGCTTGTGGCGAAGTCCTCCCATCTGACATCAAGCATCCAGCGGAGCACCTTGTTCTGGACACGCTGCAGTTTAAGTAAGTTTGTTTTAGCTGCAAGAGAGAGGGCTAGAGGAGAGTAAGTTATCAGAGGACGTATTAGGGATTTGTAGAGGTGTAGTTTGGTGCGTTGGGAGGCTTGTTTCAGCTTGTAGAGGCCAGCAAGGCCCTTACTAGCTATTGCATGCCTTGAGTGAATGTGTCTGTGTAAGCGAAGAAGTTAGTCAAGATTAACGCCAAGGACAGTGGCAGATTGTGTGATGGGGATGTAAGTGCGGGTGTCAGCTGTTCTGAGCTCGACAGGTAATGGAGGATCACGTTTCCTGTAGTTAAAATATGTAATGCTGGATTTAGCTGCATTGGTTTTGATCCTCCATTTTTGTTCCCAGATGGCTATCCTGTCGACCTCATTTTGTGCTTTGTGTGTGAGTGTATCTATATAGGCATGAGTGATAAGTTGTGTAATGTCGTCTGCATAGGATAATGTGATGGAGTTGTGGTATACAGGTGTTGGAATGTCGTTAGTGTATAAAATGTAGAGGGTAGGGTAGAGGACAGATCCCTGGGGTACTCCAGCATTTAGTGTGAAGTAGTCAGAGCAACAGCCTTGGAATTTGATTCTCATGATACGGCCGTCTAGGAAGTTGCAGAGGAGTTTACGAGTAGTGAGAGGTAGGTTAAAGTCAGTGCAGAGTTTGTACTTGAGCCCTTCGCGCCAGACAGTTTCGAAAGCTTTTTCAACGTCTTTTGCAACTAGGGCTATCCTGTTTCTTTGTTTTGTGTTTATGTGGATGTAATTGAGAATGATGTTAATGGCATCCTGTGTGGATCTGTGTGTTCTGAAGCCAAACTGGCCATCAGAAAGTAGAAAGTTGTGTTCCAGGTATCTGCGAAGGCGATGATTGATGAGTTTTTCAAAGAGTTTTCCTAAAGTTTCGAGGAGGCTGATAGGGCGATAGTTTCTAGGATCAGAGTGGTCTTTTTTGGGTTTAGGAAGGAGGATAGCAGTAGCAGCTTTGAAGAGGGAAGGGAAGTATCCAGAGGCAAGGGAGGCATTGAGGAGGTTTGTGTAGGCAGTAATGATAGAGTCAGGAAGGTGTTTTAGGATAATATGGTTTAGGCCAGAGGCACCAGGAGCCTTTGGAGGAAGGTGTCTGAGGAGAGTTTTAATGTCTGTGTTTGAAGGAATAATGAGTGGTGTGAGTTTTCTTTGGTATTGCGATGTTTGCAGCTTGTGTAATGGTGTCCTGGATGAGATCAAGTTGAGTATCCATGTCAGAGATAGGTTTATTGTTGTAGTCATAGGTGAGGTTAATATTGTCTATGTGTTGTTTGAAAGCATCCCAGTCAGCGTTCTTGTAGGAGAATGAAGGTGTGGTTGGAATGAGGATAGGGTTGGAGGAGATGTGTAAGATGACTGGGATGTGATCAGAGCCTGTAATAGGGCCAGGTGAGATGTAGTGTTGAAATAGAGACCTGGCCCGGTTTGCCAGAATGATGTTTACGGTTTGCCTTGGCCTGTGTGGTTGTAGGTGTTGAAGTCTGGGCCAAGATGAATTAGAGGTTTATGGTTTGTGAAGTTGAGTAATTGGTGACCAAGTTGGTTGTTACTGGTGTGATGCAAGGCGGTGTGTTTGGCATTCATGTCAGCTAGTAGGTATGTTGGTGTGTTGGTGTAGTTGAAGACTAAGGAGAGGTCGTGTATGTTGAGAATAGTGTTTGGGCGAGCATAGGTGGTGAAAAAGATAAAGGGGCCAAGGTGGGTGTGTATTCTGACTGCAAGACAGTGTTGGTGAATATAAGGGATTGGGAGAAATTCATGTTTTATGTTGGATTTGACAAGGATGGCAATCCCATCGTGGGGATCATAGGGGGGACTGTAGTGCAGTATAACCATAATGGCAGATACGTTGAGGGGCTTTGAGGCAGGTACTGTTTAGCAAAACAATATCTGGCCTCTCTGCTTCAAGGAGCTCGGCCAGTAGATGTCTAATTGTATAGTAAGAACGTACGTTGAACTGAAACACTTTAAACATGATTTAATGGCTTCGTCATAGCAAAGTTAATGTCGGGGGAGGAGTTTGGATTAAAATCCGTGATAGTGATGCCATCAGTGGGTGTGTGTTTGTAGGTGTTACGGACCCGTTTCCTGGAGGGGGAGGAAGAGATGGATCTGTTTTTATGTTCTTTGGTCTGTCTGTCAGAAGTTGGGGCAGATTTAGGTTTGAGTGGATTTTGTCTGGAGGAGGAGTTGGACCTGGATGAAGTTTTGGTTGGGGTGGAGGAGTGGGCGAAAGTAGATGCAGAGGAAGTGGAAGCTTTGGTAGGGGATGAGGAAGTGGAGGCTATGGTAAGGGATGAGGAAGTGGAAGCTTTGGTTGGGGATGAGGAAGTAGGTAAGGAGGTGGGGGGGAGGGGTGGTCGTAGCAGCAGCAGTAGGGGTGTTGGTGGGAGGGGTGGAAGAAGTGAAGAGGGGTAGGAGAGGAGGAGAGCTGGTGGGTGTAGGAAGTGGGGGGGTGGGAGAGAGGGAGGAGGTAGAGGTTGTAGGGGGCTTAGAAGAGAAGCAGGAAGGAGGGATAATTAAAGAGGGAAGATTGTTAGCTGACAAGATTAGGTTAAGGACATGTGAGTAGTCTGACTGGTAAGCTTGAGAGATTACCATCGCAGAGTGGGCAGCAGTGGCGAGTTGGCAGTTAGTTTTGTAGTCTAGTGTGGGTGTAGAAGGAGAAGTGCTTGTAGTCTGTGTGTTGGTGTTTGAAGTGTGTAGAGTAGAAGGGGTAGACCAAGTGCGTGGAGTAACCCAGGCATTGGGGGTAGGAGAGGAAGGTATGGAAGGGAAAGGAGGTGCAGGGAAGGGGTTGGGGAGGGAAGGAGGTTGGCTAGCTCTGAGGGTGGAGAGAATGTCTTTTCTAGAAGGGCAGGAATTTGCAACTGCAGTGTGTGACCCGCCGCAGTTAGAACATTTAAGGGGGAGGTTGCAAGTATTCCAGAAGTGGCCAGTTGCTGAACATCTGGAGCAGATTTGTGTGGAAGTGCATGAGATTTTGTCGTGGCCGAATTTGTAGTATTTCAGACATTGTGTGATAGGGTGAAAGTTTGGAGTGAAGAGAGTGTTTGGAGGAATGCAGATGGTCTTGGCAAGGATTCCTTTATTAAAGAGTGTAGAGGCGTCAGAAGGATTTGAACAGCGGATTTTGAGGATGGTAGAAGATCAAGCGACCGTGCGGAGACTTAAATACTGTCGGAAGGAGAGGTGCAGAGTAGTAGTAGTGAGAATGCAGCCACTGAGAGGTCACGTCCCTCTCAGATCCAACAATTCTCACTTAAAAAAGTTGTCCAAGGTGTTTTCTGTACCAAGATGCCATTGTGTTGCAGTGACTGACAAGATGAACATCAAAATGGTATACAATTCCGACAGGTTGGTAGGCAAGACACATAGGCAACAGTTAGGCAACTTTATTCGGAAACGTTTTGCATACACAGTAGGCTTCTTCAGTCGACAGTATTTAAGTCTCTGCACTGTCGTTTGATCTTCAGATAGTTCCTGACTATGGAACTGAACTTCTCCAGGCTGAGGGACTGACAACCTCAAATTCTACGACTTCAAGGGTGATGGACTGATTACATCATCTTCACATCTCATCTGTTCCTGCCTACTTTCTGTATTCTACTGAAGAAGCCTACTGTGTAGGTGAAACGTTTTGGAATAAAGTTGCCTAACTGTTACCTGTGTCTTACCTACCAACCTGTCGGTATTGTATACCATTTCGAACTAAGATTAAAACAACATAAATATAGCATTAGAACTGGACAAGATTCCAATGCTCTATTTATTCATATGAGAGATTTTAACCATCCAATTGATTTTCAAAAAGTTGAGAAAGTTGTATCAAGCAAGTCCATAGTCGACAGGAATATAATTGAATTTTGTTTCATAAAAAGCAGTTTTGACAGTAATATGAATATTTCCTTTGGTTTATATAAATTAGATTCATTTATAATTAATAGAATTTGGGAAGAACTTAATAATACATTGGACAAATAATAAATTTTAAAATTCTTAATTCTTGGGTAGAATAGTTTGTTGGTGGGTTGTGTGAAGGACCTGTCTAGTTGGGCCAGCGAGCCTGCTGCAGTGTTCCCTTTCTAATGAGTAGCGCATCTGGTGTTGCTTTGTTGTGGGATGTGATAGTGAGGTGTGGGCTGGACCATTTATATGCCTTCCTTTGATGCATTACTTTCATTGTTCTTTGTTAATGTGAGTAGTCACGAAAGCGCTTGGAATTTCTATATTCTTTCACAGTGGTTGTTTTGCATATTCTGAAATCACCTGTTTACTGTGATCTTATTGCATATATATATATATATATATATATATATATATATATATATATATATATATATATATATATATATATATATACAAACACTGATCTCTGGCTGAAGGAGACTCGAACCTACGAACCTTAGGACAAGGTACGCAGTGCTTTACCAATCTACCCACACTGGACAATACCTTGTCAGTCCATTGTCAGGTATTGTCAGTCCATCAGTCTTGGAAAGAATACAGCATATCTGTGGAGAAGTAGAGGTGCAGCAGTCGTAGGTGGTGTCACATCTACTCAAGGTTGAGGGACTGATTACCTCAAATTCCTCCTGTATGGACTGATGAAGCCACTGTGTGGCGAAACGTTTCCTCGTTAAAGATACCCAAGTGTTGCACATGTGTCTAATTTATCAACCTGTCAGTTCTCTGAACCATTGATCTGCATTGTGCAAGTGCTTTCAGAATTTCTTATGAGTGGTGTAGAAGCAGTCTAACTGAACACTGGAACATGACGTGGGTGGATAAATTAGACACATGTGCAACTCTTGGGTATCTTTATAGAGGTATCAATAAAGATACCCAAGAGTTGCACATGTGTCTAATTTATCAACATGTCGGTTCTCTGAACCATTCATCTACATGACGTGTGTGGAGAAATTTTCTCCAGAAGGGGGGTATCAGCCCCCTTCAGCCCCTTTCAGCCCTGAGGGGCCCAGCCCTCTAAGAAGGGGCAAGTATCTTGTTTACTGCTACAGCAAGTAATTGATCCCAGATGCAGTGCAAGTATACGACGTGGTCAAGCAACCAATGCTCCTTGCAAAGTCCAGTGTTGCAAAGTGTAGCTTAATAAAAGACAGTCCATCTCTTACCTTAGCAGGACAATTAAGGAAAATCCTGCTCCCACTTTATTACAATGGTTAAGATAGTGTACATTGTTGTCAATGCTTAAGACAGCAAGAATCAAGCATTCTACTTTGCTTCATGGAGTAAATTTGGCAAGGAAGCAAAAAGTACTAGGTCAGCTTTTCCTTTATGTTCTAGGAGCATTGGAGCGGCGTAGGATGCTGTGAGGTCAGATTACTTTTCACCCTACTGGGAGTCACACTGACGCCAGGATGACCAACAAAGAACACTTCTCAGTGCGTTAGTGTGAACAAAACACGATAAATGCTTACAGAGAAGTGTGATCAGCTTCTTTATGATATGGTGTGAACAATTATTGATGAACAGTGTAACAACAAGTGTTGTGATCCAACAGAGTTTAGTGTGACATTCTTCAAAGAGCACTATTCTTCAATCAACTCATCGGATACCCGGGCATAACTACGCGTCAGATACATATTCCCAGGTAAGTGTTCTAACTCGTGATGTACTACTATTGACTGCACAGTTGAGTCTAAGTTACGAGTTAGTCACTTATCATAAACCCCAGTGATAAGCTGACTTTTGAGTCCACACAAGTACGTACGTCAGCCATCAGTGAATGAAATATGCTGACATAACACCCCTAGGGGTAATTTATAATCATACATAATATAATCTTTTTCAGCCCGTTAAGAAGTGGATGAGACAGCTTCTCAAGACCTCGTCTGAAGGGGCGGCTGTGTGGACGATAGCTGCCTTATCAGCTAAGTACTCCCAATATTTAATCTTTAACCTTAGCTGGTAAACCATTTCTCAACAATATGGGTGGCTGCTATATTTGTGCCCAACTTGCTGACTTAAAGCATAAAAGACAATTGCTTTCAGACAGTGAGCAGCTTAGCTGTGGTTCCTCCCATGGTCCCTCCCATGGTCTCTCTCTTGGTCCCTCCCGTGGTTCCTCCCATGGTCCTTCTGTAGACAGCCTGTACTGTCAGAACACACAGCCTAGCCATCTGTTCTGACTAGTTCATATTTCGCGGCATTTAAGTGCTGCCCTCTGTAGGCTCACCCAGGTTAGTGGGAGGCTGAGCCCATTCGCTCTCACTCTTAGGCCGACCGACCTGAAAGGCACAAGTGCTCCCCCTCCACGGACTGGATTGCGGTCACTCCCTCACACTGCCCATTGTGTACTCACTCCTATCCAATTAAAGCCAAACTAGTCCAGGGCCTTATCATTGCTACCTACGCTACCTTCATTGGCACTAAACCGCTGTTCAGCAGCAAGAACAGTAATAACAGTGGTGACAGCAGAGTCAACAGCATTTTGAGCCTACTCAGGGTGGAGGGGTCGATGCCCATCAACACCATCGGTCGACGCCAGTCAACATCATCCGTCGTCATCCAACGCACCTGCTGGCCTAAAGAGTTATCTGTTACTCTCAGCGTCTTGACGGGGTCTGAGATAGATCTTCGTCTTAGATTTTTCCCACAAAATCTGGACATAGGCGTCACGGCGTCATCTCCAGCCTTCGCAGTCACGTGTTCACCTCATCACCCTCTCTACAGCCCTTCAACACTCTCCAGCACCATTGTCCTGCCTCCTACAGCATCCCTACGCCCTTCTCAGCTACAAGAAGTAGAGGTGAGGTCGTTTAGTGTGTTGGCTTCGTGTGGCTCCACGAGTGACCACGAGGCAGCTCTGGGGTTGGTTGATACCATAGTCAGCGTGTTTACCTGGAGTTTACCTGGAGAGAGTTCCGGGGGTCAACGCCCCCGCGGCCCAGTCTGTGACCAGGCCTCCTGGTGGATCAGAGCCTGATCAACGAAGCTGTTACTGCTGGCTGCACGCAAACCAACGTGCGAGCCACAGCCCGGCTGGTCAGGAACCGACTTTAGGTGCTTGTCCAGTGCCAGCTTGAAGACTGCCAAGGGTCTGTTGGTAATCCCCCTTATGTATGCTGGGAGGCAGTTGAACAGTCTCGGGCCCCTGACACTTATTGTATGGTCTCTTAACGTGCTAGTGACACCCCTGCTTTTCAATGGGGGGATGTTGCATCGTCTGCCAAGTCATTTGCTTTCGTAGTGAGTGATTTTCGTGTGCAAGTTCGGTACTAGTCCCACTAGGATTTTCCAGGTGTATATAATCATGTATCTCTCCTGCCTGCATTCCAGGGAATACAGGTTTAGGAACCTCAAGCGCTCCCAGTAATTGAGGTGTTTTATCTCCGTTATGCGCACCGTGAAGGTTCTCTGTACATTTTCTAGGTCAGCAATTTCACCTGCCTTGAAAGGTGCTGTTAGTGTGCAGCAATATTCCAGCCTAGATAGAACAAGTGACCTGAAGAGTGTCATCATGGGTTTGGCCTCACTAGTTTTGAAGGTTCTCATTATCCATCCTGTCATTTTTCTAGCAGATGCGATTGATACAATGTTATGGTCCTTGAAGGCTGGTGTAAACACACCAGCCTCCTCTACAGCCTTCCCTGTTACGCAACTACGTCCATCTCACCATCCGTGTGTGTTGTGTTCTTCCCAGTTTCCTCCAAGAAGTTCTACCTGGCTTAACCACGTGGGAACCCAGTTGGCTTAGCCCCTAAGCCAGCTTAGTTCAGCCCCCACTCCATCTACAGCAGCTCGTGACTCATCATTGTGTCTACAACTACTCAGCCTCTACATATCTCCAGCCAGTGCAGTTTTTTTTTGTTGCCCAGTTAAATTTTTTCTTTCCCTTGCTCTTACATTCCCAGTTCATCACCAGTTTTGTTTTTCCTCAGTGAATTGTTACAGTAAAACCTCCTCGTACCAGTTCATAGTTTCACCTAAGTTTGTTTTTAGCACGTTCGAGTAGTGCAGTAAATGTTTTGTTCTCCGTGTGCTGAAGCCGCAGTCAGTCAGCGCGCCCAGACACGCTTGCCAGTGTAAACAAACCACGCATAGCGGTGACGCTGAGTTAGCCACGTTTTCTTGTATATTCTATCTTCACAGAGTTCTCCGGCCTTTCCTGTTCTTCCCAAGTCCATTCTGATAATTTTTCCTACGTCATTGAAGCCCCATAGCAGCGTACAAATGCTACGAGGCGCGTAGTGTTACCAGTACATCACTGAAAGTTTCAGGACCTGCAGCACCCAGTACCTTCGTCCATCTCCTGCACTCAAAGCTAAGTAAACAGTGACTTACCTAGCATTTCCTAATATTTTGTGACATTATTTAACTGTCCTGCACCAATACAGTTGTTCACAAGTGCAAACCTAACTATCAACTCAATCTTGTTACCAGAAACCATAGACACAGTGACAGCAACTTCCAGAAGGGTTATATACAGGGCCTTCTCACTGCAGCTTTATGTGAACCTTCTTCTTCTAATCTTCATAGAAGATACATCACTGCCCTTAAGGACCTCGCCAACGACCCCAACATTATCGTCACCACCGCCGACAAAGGAGGTGGAGTCGTCATACTCAACACCAGTGACTACAACACTAAAATGATGGACCTTTTGAATGATCAATCTACATACGAACCCATCAGCACTCAACAGTGGGAGACGCTCACCAAAGACTTTCTATACAAAACCAGACAAATACTCAAACGCACTAGAGAAGGGAAGAAACTTCTGTACTTGTTTCCAAGCAACCCTAAACCAGCACACATGTATGGTTTACCCAAGACCCATAAACACAATATTCCTCTCAGACCAATCATGTCAGGAATAGGCAGTGCTCCACACAAACTAGCCGGAGTTCTTGACAAACATCTTTCTTGCCTTCTGGGGACCATCAGCCCCTTCTCAACCGCATCCGTAACCTCTCCATCCGTAACAAGAAACTTAGCAGTTTGGATGTGACTTCCCTCTTCACAAAAGTACCTACCAAAAAAAAAGCCATCGAGGTTCTACGACGTAAAGTCAACCAGGACCTTAATCTTCCTTTACCTCCCGGAGATTTTGTTGACTTGATTGAACTCTGTGTTAACTTCAACTGTTTTTCTTTCAATAACAAGCTCTACAAACAAACCTACGGCATGGGAATGGGATCCCCAATAAGTGCCGTCCTAGCCAACTTATACATGGAACACCTAGAGTCCGAACACTTCGCCAACATCATCCCTTCAAGCGTCACTTGGTTACGTTACGTGGACGATGTCCTTGTAACAACTCCAAAACGTTTTGATGTACGGGACCTTCAGGCAAGGCTCAACGCAGTTGAACCAGCGATTCAGTTTACACTAGAAGAAGAGTCCAATGACAAGCTACCTTTCCTCGACGTCCTCATTCACAAAGTAGACAACAACCTAAGATTTCAAGTTTATCGGAAACCCACCAATAAAAATGATCTCACACACTTCTGTTCAAGTCAAGATACCAAGACCAAAAGAGGCATCATCATCGGGTTTTTCCTAAGAGCATACCGAATTTGTAGTCCTGAGTTTCTTGACGAGGAATGCACTTACATTCACCAAACATTCACTGAGTTACAATTTCCTTCTTTCTTCATCAAAGACTGCAAGAAAAGAGCTCTTCAGATCATCAATTCTCCACGCATCAACACCGCTCCCAACAAAGTTATAATTCTTCCCAACAGCCAGGTTGCACTAAACGTCTCAAAAGTACTTTCACAAGCTAACACCAGAGTCGCCATCGCTTCTACCACTTCAATAAAGGATCTAACCAGGACAAAACCCAAGCACCACGAACCAGTCAATGCAGGAGTTTATACCCTGTGCAGGCTGTGACAAGATCTACGTAGGTGAAACAGCAAGAAACCTCGACACCCGCCTCAATGAACACATTTACGCATGTAGGAACGATAACCTGAACAACGCCTGTGTACAACACCGAAATTCCACCAATCATCTCATGAAATTCAGAGACGCCCAATTAGTGATCAAAGAAACTAATTTCCGCAGACGCAAGTGCCTCGAATCAGCACTGATTGCTGTTTCGAATACAATTAAACAAAACAACGGCAGCTTCACCATCTCCGAAGTCTTAGCAAGAATCCTCCTGAAAACAGTAAACCCTGCCATCACATAGTCTCTCCTGTTATACTACACAAAGCACAGAGAGTGAACACTGAAACAAGCTGCCTCATTCCAGTCTATATTTGTCCAACCTATTTTTATGTTACCCAAGTAATAGCTTTTATATCCTTTTACTCATGTACGAATTAATTGCTCTACCATATTGTATTACTTTTGTCACTACCACTACTACCACTAGTGAACATCGAAATGTTACCTCACTAGTATTACACCTCACTCTGAGCCTTTATATACCCTCTGTGTCCATGTATTGTTTGTAAGGGCTTGATAAAGCTCCTGGAGAGCGAAACGTTGCCACAATAAATGTCACATTAGTTGCACTTGTGTCCTTTTACTTTACATATTGTCGGTAATTCTACCAACTTTATTACAATACAGTTGTTGCTGAAGCCATACTTCAGTAAATTGTTCAGTTTTAGTCATCAGTGTACATTTTGCACATTTTGCAACTTACCTACAGCTTCTTAAATTTTGTACATTTATTTTGCACTACTACATTTTAAATTCCAGCATATTATTCTGCATCTTGCACCTCAGTTGTTATTGATTTAAATTGTTCAGTGTTGACCAATTATACAATTTACCTCTCACATACAGTTACATGTAATCCCTGTGTGCTGTTATTTTGTTAGTTGCACCTGCAAGTTAGTCACAGATTGTTGACAACCCTGCACTGTTTTGTTTGTTAGTGTGTTTTTTCTTTTAATAAGTGTAATCTTCAAGTACTTAAGTATTAGTTTATTCTACCTGCAGTGATACAATCTGTGCCTAGCCCCTTGCACTTTTCTCCTGTTTCCCCATTTATTTGCTCTACATATATTCTATGTTTTATCTGTGAATATTCACCAAAGTGCATTGCATTCTGCTATTTTGTATACCCAAGTTATTGAGTGCATTTTTGGGAACCTGCTTATTTACCATTAATTACCAAAATTACTTGTGAAGTTCATTAATTTTGACCTAGAGATTGTGTAATATTGCTTTTGCCAGTGTACACCCTGCTAACACCAGTGTACACCCTGCTAACACCAGTGTACACCCTGCTAACGCCAGTGTACACCCTGCTAACACAAGTGTACACCCTGCTAACACCAGTGTACACCCTGCTAACACCAGTGTACACCCTGCTAACACCAGTGTACACCCTGCTAACACCAGTGTACACCCTGCTAACACCAGTGTACACCCTGCTAACACCAGTTAATCCTTGCCCTATGTTTGAATTTAATAATTTGCATTTTTATTAATTTTATTTTGTGTGCAATATAGCATTTCTTGATACAGTGTATTTTTTTTCTGTGATTTTTGGCACTATCCCATACTCTGATATCTTTGCTGTGTCAACTTTCCTTTGTGCAAGTGAATTACTTTTTTTTTACATTCCAATTTACAACTGCCAGCACCTGCAATCTGTTTAAACTGTGCTTGCAGCACAGTTTAGTGTTGTGTAATACCTGACTTATTTTAAATTTTGTGCAATTTTTGCTGCCAGTGTTTACAGTTCAACTCCTTTTCATAAATTTTGTTGCCAGTCTCCTGGTGAAATTATTGACCACCCTTAGCATCATTTTGTGCACTTCCCTGTAGTTCATTCACTTGCATCCATCTCTTATTTTGTGTTTCAGAGTGTACCACTATTTTTTTTTTGTTGTTTTGCTCAAATTACTTCCATCACTAAGCAGTTTACCTAGTACCGTGGTGCTGTGTTCTCTCTGACTCTGTGTTGAATTGTAGCCAGTGCATACCATTTCTTGCTCTGACCTGTTTACCCTCTTCGTGACCGGCTTGCGTTTGAACAATTGACGTCATGACTAAGACAAGCAGTGGCCGTACCGTTAGTCCAGATTCTGCTTATGCTAGCAATTGTGCCTCAGCCAGCGTGATCACGCAGCAGGGCATCGAAGCACCCGTGACAGTTGGTCAAGTTGTGGCTCAAGTCTCGACCACCAGTGGGCTGGCTAATCGTCCATACCCGACCCTTCATTTTGACGGTCGTTCAAATAGGTTAGAGCCATGGCTGCAGTCAGTCGAGACGACTGTTAAGGCCCAATTTGATAGTCCAACAGACTCACAGTACATTCGTGCTGCTGTTGCAGCAGTGGATCTTACCCGGGATGATATAGGTGCCTTTGTGCAGCTCAATCGCTTTTGTGAGATTCAGTCTTGGGACGAGCTTAAGGAGGAATTTAGGCGTTATTTTCGGCGTAGTCGCCAACGCCATTACATTGAGATCATTACCAGCGTCTTGGCCGAATGTCAATATCGGCACGAAAGCCATCAATCCACTAAGTGGGTGAATGGTGACGATTTTATTAAAGCTAAAGACATCATCCCCATGCTGGCTGTAGGCATCATTCGGAGGGATGCCCTCCTAACCTCCAGGGTGCCATTGATGCGCTAGGACTCGGCCCTCAGCACGACGTCCTGGGTGCATACGATGCCATTGACGCGATCAAGCCGCCTGCCGAGCAAGGCAAGGTTTGTCGCTTTGCGGATGATCCTTTACCCATCCTTCTGGCGCCGTCCACAGTGACCCCACGGGCGCAGCCGGAAGTCACTTTTGCCGCCAATGTCAGACAGCCAGCCCACAAAGTTTCTAACCCCAGTCCCACTAACACTCTCCCAAGTAAAAATATTGACCACAGTAACAACAGTCGGTCTCATACAAAAAAGCAGTCATCGACTTCCTGGACCAAGGCAAAACGTCGCCACCAAACACCACCTCCAACCTCACCTGCTAAGCATGTAGTGACTTGTTTCAACTGTGGCAAATGCGGGCACTACCGATTGGAGTGTTACAAACCTAAGTCCCCGCAAGGTAACCGTCACCGTCCCTACGCTCAGTGTCAAAGTAACCGTCACCGTCCCCATGCTCAGTCTCGTGAGGGAGTCTGTATGTAGCACAACACTTCCAGTCATACCTCCAATGAGTGTAACAAGCTGCGAAGTATGCTGTCAGCTGAGTGGAGCAAGCAGTCGTCGCACAATGCACGTGCTAGTAGAAGCCCTTCCACTAGTTTGAGGGAAGAGGCGCGTCCGAGAAACCAGCGAAAGACATAGTAACCCTGTCAGAGTCGCTGTATTCCATCCCTGTCTGCAATGCATTCGCCGCCCTCGGCAGTGATACACTTGCCGACAGTGAGGAAACAGAGTGTCTTGACGTTGTTGCCGAGACGCGTACCGTACCTTCCAGGTCGAGCCTCGTCAAGAAGCGTCGAGCCTCAAGCAGCTGTGACTCCGGGGATTTCATCGGCCTGTCATGCCTTCACGTTCGGTATGACAACCCGTGTGGACCGCTCATCGAGTCCGCTGTCCACCATAAGCCTGTCCAGCTTTTCCTAGATACAGATTCGGTGGTTAACATTGTCCGCTCCACTCTTTTCCGAGACATTGGCCTTCACGCAGCCATGTTGACAGAGCCGTCTGTCATTTAGACCTTGAGAGGAGTCTCAGGTAATCCGCTGACGGTTCGTGGTCATACAACGTTAGAATTTGCGGTCCAGGGTCTCAAGCTGTCCACAAAATTCTTAGCCGTAGATAGTATTGTTTTTCCTGGTGACCTGCTTATAGGTTTCAAAACCATGGCAGACCTTAGGATCCGCTTAGATCCAGCTGAATGGAAAGCAGAATTCAACGGAGTGGATGTGCCCTTCTGGGGGGTGCGCTTAGGATCCACTACGTGCTACTCTGTCTCAGAGTATGCACAGTGCCTGGAATCGTTGGAAACCGGTGGTTTCCGTAGCACATTCTCCCCAGGGTTGGTCTCTTGTCCTGATCGACCTTGTAGTAGAGCTCGTTGCCCGTCACCTCCTGGCCATCAGCGCTTAGTTACCAGTGAAACCCAGTCTGGGGACGCCCAGTCTAACCTTCACCCTAACTCTGACGCTGTTGTAGAGAACAGCAGTTGTCAAGCCGCAGTATCCCTGTCGGCAGGCGGCTGTCTGACTCGTGTCATGGCATCAGCGAGCAGAGTTACTGCTTGTACAAAGTATGACGTCACTTTGTCAGCTAACTCGCTCACTCCTGTTACGGTGTACATGAGCAGAGCTTTTGAAGGAGACCAAGTGCTGGTTGACAACGACATGTGCCGAGTCAAGGGCCTCTCCCTTGAACCATCCTTGCACACAGTGCAATGTGGTAAGTTGCAAGTCCTTGTTGTCAACATGCACAGTCGAGAATTTCCCCTGCGGAAGAATACCTCACTTGTCGACCTTGTCAGATTCCCTCTCCCGGTGAGAGTGGAGGGTGAAGCCCCAGCTGACTTCCTCGTGAGTGCAGTTCTCCCAGGCGAGTCTGCTGCTGACTCTTCCAACACCCGGCCAGTGCAGGAAGATGATCTAGCTTTGACAGACTATCCTGAAGAGGTCCCAAAACTTCTCCAGGTTCTCAATCGTGCACGTTCTGCAGTCACATTAGATGGTGATTCGATGGGTTTGACCCCACTGATCTCTCACCGTATTCCACTTGACAAAGGTACTAAACCCATTTATGTACCTGCGTATTGCCTGCCACATGTGCAAAGAGTCTTTGCCGAAGAACTCATTACACGGATGCTCCATGATGGAGTTATTGAGGAGTCCACTTCCCCGTGGAATGCTCCCCTTATTCTGGTCCCCAAGAAAGACGGAACCTGGCGCCCTGTTATCGATTACAGGAAACTGAATGCATGTATGATCCCAGACCACTTTCCGTTGCCAGTTCTGAACGACCTGTTGCAGAACATCGGCGATAATAAGGTCTTTTCAACTCTTGATCTTCTTCAAGGGTTCTGGCAGTTCCCCCTCGATGATGAGAGCAAAGAGTTGACAGCTTTCTCTACGCCAACTGGTCATTACCAGTTCAGGAGGATGCCCTTCGGCTTGCGCGGAAGCCCAATCACGTTTAGTCATTTGATGACAACAATTTTCCATACCCTCCTAGGTGGCACATTCATGGTCTACCTAGATGATCTCATAGTCATGTTGCAAGATGTCCCGACACATCTCGAGAAACTTGACAGGGTATTGGACAGGCTAGCTCAGGCAAACCTTAAGGTAAAGCTCTCCAAATGTCATTTCCTCCGGAAGGAAATAAAATTTCTGGGTCATGTAGTGACTCAGAATGTTAACCCTATACCAGGCCGTGCCTCATATTTGAGCAGATGCAACAATTGCAACCTATATTGTGACAGTATATGCAATTCTAAGACATATTTATTTGTGATCATTTTTTGAGTTTATTTATTTTTGGGCCATAAGATGCCCTTTTTGGCCGTATCAAATATGAGGCACTCCCCGACAATGGTTAAACTGTAGGTGACAGATCAGGCATCAAATTTGATGCAAGCCTGACAAAGGCATTTGTCTAAAAGAATCATAACAGCTTCTATAACTGATAATTAAAGGCATAAATTTACATTTAAGGTTTAGTCATAAACAACTTGGGTAAACAAAAGGCACAGAAACTTGATTTCAATAAATTTAACACATTTTTAGTAATTGACATTTTATAAAAAATTGAAAAAAATGTTACAAAAATATTATCAGAGGAATTTAAGCATGTTGTTGCTTATGGAATTCCAGGAAACAATTCCTCATTGAATTTAGACATAAATTAACCTTGCAGAAGGAACAAGCAAAGGAAGAGTAGGTCCTCTTGTTCTTGGTGTTGCAATGTTTACATGAAAGCCTCTTTGCAGAAACTCGCCAGTGTGTTTGTGTTTCATCAAATATTGTATCATGAGGCCTTTTTCTATGCCAATTGGGAATGTCATCAAGTGAAGAAGACCGTGAAGTTGAACAACTTGGAGATCTCAGGCTCCTTGGGATTCCATTGACTTTCTTGCAGAATGGGAGATGGAAAACCGAAATTCCTTGAGGTTCATGCATTTCTCTTTCAAAGCACCACAGTCATGCCTGTACAACAACCAGCCATTGACACAACAAAGATCAATGATATATCCAAAGAGCCTCATGTACCAGCGTTTTGCTTTGAGTGGAGACTTGTAGAGATGCACCAACATATCATTCTTATCTATGCCCCCATATGGGCATTATAATTCTTTATCACTGCAGGACAGTCAACTTCCACCTTTTGTTTGAGCTCCTTGCTGTACCTCTTTATCTTTGCCACTGGGTTGATGCCAATATCATTAGTCAGTAAAGTAACAACCTTACTGTCTTTCCAACGTACAGCAAGGACACCATCCAATGAACAGTAATCCATAGCACTCCTTTTCACCTTTGTTTTTTCCATGTCATTGACAGACATAAGTGGTGGTTTTCCAATTCTGCTGTCCCTTGCAGTGCCTGTGTACCTGCAATTGAATGTAGCATGCAGATATTTCACTAGAGGCAAACTGGTAAAGAAGTTATCTGCATAAATTGCACTGGTCTTTGTGTGGTCCATAGTCTTTGCAAGGCAAATAACAACCTTGGAACTTATAGGCATTTTCTTCTCCTCCTCTGTGTTGGTACCTCATGTTCGTAGTCAAGTAATGGAGTATTTGTTATGTCAAGTTTGCTCCAGGTGGCATTAGTGTTGTTGACAGTTGTTTCATCTACCTCAACCTCGTCATCTTTAACTGCTTGTTTTCGTACATTTCTTCGTTTTACATTAACTTGCCCACTTCTCTTAGACAAATCTTCATGTTCATCTTCACTTGAAGAAGAAGCTTCTGCCTGTGGCTCATAATCATCTCCAGAATCCACTTCCTCATTAGGGTCACTGTCATCATGTAACTCTGGCATGATGTAATCCCTTCTTCTTTGAGCCCTTGATCCATAAAACACATTTGTGTTCAAATGAAATGAACAGAAAACACAAAATGAGCATTCCATATGAGCAAATTTGATAAATTTACAAGGTAAAATTACTCATATATTAATGAATTTGATTCAGCATGCAATTGTTAGCTATCAGTGACAAAGACGGTCTAATTATGATATGTTAATCCATGATATATGATACCTTCATTGGCACATTTCTTATCACCATTGTCAGGCCGGGCCTCAATATTGATACAAAAACAGTAAGTGATAATCTACCATTGTCAGGCCGGGCCTCAATATTGATACCAAAAAGGTAAACAAAACTTCAAGTGCATTTATTTGTTACTTCTCAATGCCTCAGGCAATTCATTTGCATCTCAAAATGAGGTTCAAACATTCAATAATACACTGGAAACAGATTCAGAAGCTTACCGACATTCTGGAGTGGTGTAAATTGGTGAAATATCAGGAGAGTGAGGGTCGAAATGCTGCTCCTTCAACAAGTCAAGCAGTACTGAACACTCGAGGAGCTCCCAGCCAATAGCAGTGGACAATACAAAAGTGTCGCCACCTTCAAGCTCCGCCCAGAAGGTGTGTGATTGGCTGGATTGAGACAAGAAGTCTCTGGGAGCATATGCTTTGTGTCTATGGCACCATGAAAACCATACTTTTGGTGCCTCAATATTGAGGCACCGCGCCATGTCCTTACTAAAGCAGAAGTCAATTATTCAGTGACAGAGCTAGAAGCTTTAGCCATTGTATGGGCCTTGAGTCATTTTTGGGATATCATCTATCATTATCCTATCAAGATTTACACAGATCTACCCTTACTGGCCCTTTTTGCAAATAAGAACCTCTCGGGAAAGCGTGCTCGGTGGTCGCTCACGTTCAATGACTACTACCCTGAAATTTGTTATGTCCCAGGTAAGCAAAATGTTGTAGCTGATGCCCTGTCGAGGCATATCGCATTCGTGAGTGTCGGCAACTCGTTCTCTGTTGAGGATCTCGAGAGAGCCCAACGACAGGACCCTGTGTCGTCTCCAGTCCTTCGTTTCCTGACCAAGAAGGACGTTGACTTACAGGTTAAATCTCCCGTTCCACTGAAGGATTTGGTGGTCAACCAAGAAGTACTGTGCCGTGTTGCACAGCTGGTGGACCCCGGCAGGACCATATACCAACTGGTGATACCGGAGTCCATGATACCAGCTACTCTTTGGTTGATCCACGATGTCCCAGGTGTAGCGCACCCCAGGAAGGACCGCAGTATCAAACAGGCACGAATGAAATATTTCTGGCCTAAGATGGCAGCGGACATTGCCAAGCATGTACACCAGTGTGTTGTTTGCCTACAGCACAAGGGTACCATTACAGGTCCTAACCCCATTCTAAAGAATCCCATTACAAAGGAGCCCTGGGAGAGAACTTCTGTCGACCTGTTGACGAACTTCTCGACCTCGGAGAAGGGAAATAAGCACCTACTTGTAATGGTAGATAACTTGATGCTGTACAGTGAATTAGTACCCACTCCTGATAAAACCGCCGAAACAGTCGCTAGTGCTTTCCATGAGCATGTTGCTCATAGTCATACTTGCCCATGTGTCCTTCTGTCAGACAATGGGTCTGAGTTTATAAATGGCATAATGCAGGATGTTTGCTCCAGATTTAACATTCACCAAGCTCCAGTAGCTCCATGCCACCCTGCGAGTAATGGTCTTGCTGAACGTACAAATCGCAAAGTCCTGGAGGTGCTCAGGGTAACTGTTAACCCAAGTTGTACTACATGGGATGAGGCTATCCCAGATGTTCAGTGTACATTAAATTCCTCCCTCAACAGCTCGATCGGTGAGACACCTCATTTTGCTTTGTATGGCTATGACAAGCGCTTACCATATGAAATTCTGTTTGCTCCACCTAGACCTACTTACGATACTGATAAACCCAGTGTAGTAAAGATGCTGACAACGCAGCTTGTCTTCCAGCGGGTACGAGAGAACCTTATGAAAGCTACTGATAGGTTCACGTCTGAGTGCAATGCCCGCACCAAGGAAAGCAAAGTGGAACCAGGTTGCAAAGTTATGTTTCTCAACCCAGAGCAGACCCCAGGTATGAACAAACTTGTCCCAAAATTCGTGGGTCCTTACCGTGTCCTCCGACAGCTCCGTGGCAATAAGTTCGAGGTGAGGGAGATTGCTACGGGAACTATCAAGGAAGCCCACCTTGATCACATGAAGTATGTGGACCATGTGCAGGCCAAAGCAGAGCTGGAGTCGCGTGCATTGAAACGCCACAATCAGACCAATGCTAGGGACAAGCCGTCTATCCCTTCTCCCACTACTACTGGTAAGGAAGACGGCCCAGTAAGGCTCCATACTTATGGCCTGCGACCCAGGACAACAGTACATTTCTGTGACATTGACGTACCTACTGACTTGTCTGACTCCTACGCTAGTTATGCTAATTGTTTGCTTGCAGAAATGGGTATAAATGCGCACACATTGTATAGCTAGTTGATAATGGAGTCAGGGTGGACAACATCATGTACTTATGTAAATACTTTTAGAAGGGTACCCAGAGTGTAATGAATTCCATGGATATAGTATTATTGTAGGTATGTGCACCCAGTGTTTTTATAAAAAAAAAAAGCTTGTATTACAGTCAGGGCAGTGCTGCCCTCTGAGTCACATGTCACACCTTAGGAAATGCTACTGTCAGTCATTGTTTGCAGATGTGAGGGTGCAAGAACGTTCGTAGACGAGTGGTCAACTGATGTTCAGCCCTGCGGACAACCTGTAAATAGAAGATTTTAGTTCCAGTGCTGATGTCTCCGGACTCTCTCCTCAATGAAACAGCGCAGGTAAACCAGTTTTCTCTTCCCCTGGTTGGGAGAGTTTCTTTTTGCCTGTTGCATTTTTATGTCCATTTTTGATTTACAAGTGAGCGAAAGCCAGTCCCTCTCTGGGGTAGCTAGTGTAAGTAATTCCTTTATTCCTACGGGCCCACCAGTATTGTCGCATCTGGACGACGCGAGGTGCATGGCCGAGCAAATGTAGACAGCCTGTACTGTCAGAACACACAGCCTAGCCGTCTGTTCTGACTAGTTAATATTTCATGGCATTTAAGTGCTGCCCTCTGTAGGCTCACCCAGGTCAGTGGGAGGCTGAGCCCATTCGCTCTCACTCCAAGGCCGACCGACCTGATAGGCACAAGTGCTCCCCCTCCATGGACTGGCTTGCGGTCACTCCCTCACACTGCCCATTGTGTACTCACTCCTATCCAATTAAAGCCAAACCAGTCCACGGCCGTATCATTGCTACCTACACTACCTTCATCAGCACTAAACCGCTGTTCAGCAGCAAGAACAGTAATAACACCTCCCATAGTCTCTCTCATGGTCCCTCCCATGGTTCCTCCCTTAGTCCCTCCTGTGGTCTCTCTCATGGTCCCTTCCGTGGTTCCTCCCATGGTCCTTTGAAATGGTCCATCCAGTGGCACACCATCTAAAGGGGACAAAAAGATACAAAACATCCAGGCCATGGGAAAACCTGGGTAGCCACAGCCACTCAAGAGGGAGAGGTTTTTTAGTGCCAGGAAGGAAAAAAAACTGGCAGGAAATGGCAGAAATTGTACTCCAAATCCAGTCCTTCCTGGAGTGGAACCACAGTCGATGGCCTCCGCTCCAAACCAACAGATACAGATACTAATGCCGGAAAAAAATCCCCCTCCCAGTACCAACAATACCACCAGTCCGATGACATTCTTCTTTGCAAATATACAGGGTCTAAAGCAAGCAACAAACAACAAAATATCTTTCAACCGTGGACTGCTTGCAGAGGCAAAGGCAATGTTCGCGGCTTTCACTGAGACCCACATAAAGGATCACTTGGACAACGAAATATGGATCCCCGGTTACAACCTATACAGATGTGACAGAGTGAACAGGCAAAAGGGGGGGGGTTGGCCTGTACATTGCAGAGTCACTTGTTTGCACAGAACTGCTTAATGCCTCAAATGATGTAGTGGAAGTTTTAGCAGTAAAGGTCGAGAACCAAAACCTAGTCATTATGGTAGTCTACAAGCCTCCGGATGCAACATCCCAGCAATTCCAGGAACAGCTGTTAAAAATTGACCACTGTCTGGAAAATCTTCCAGCTCCTGCACCTAACATCTTGCTCCTGGGGGATTTCAACTTAAGGCACCTAAAATGGAGGAATATAGCAAATAATATTGTTGCAGTAATAACACCAGGAAGCAGCTCTGATGAAAACTCAAACTCACACAAGCTTTTAAATCTCTGCACAAAATTCAATTTAAACCAGCAAATAATAGAGCCTACTAGACTGGAGAATACACTAGACCTCATCTTCACTAACAATGATGATCTGATAAGAAATGTCACCATATCAAAAACAATATACGCAGATCACAACATAATTGAGGTTCAGACATGTATGCGTGGAGACCCAGACTGACATAATGAGACTAGTCACGAGGGAGCATTCACCAAATTCAACTTCAATAATAAAAACATAAAGTGGGACCAAGTGAACCAAGTCCTAACCGATATAAGCTGGGAAGATATACTAAGCAACACAGACCCCAACTTATGCCTAGAACAGATTAACTTGGTGGCACTCGATGTATGCACAAGGCTTATTCCTCTAAGAAAAAGGAGGAGTAGATGTAAAATAGAAAGAGACAGGCACTCCCTTTACAGGCGACGGAAAAGAATAACAGAGCGGCTAAAAGAGGTCAATATATCTGAAATGCGTAGGGAGACACTGGTCAGAGAAATAGCAAGCATCGAACTTAAGCTAAAGGAATCTTATAGGAGTCAGGAATCGCAGGAAGAACTAAAAGCTATAAATGAAATCGAAAGAAACCCAAAGTATTTCTTCTCCTATGCCAAATCAAAGTCGAGAACAACGTCCAGTATTGGGCCCTTACTTAAACAAGATGGGTCCTACACAGATGACAGCAAGGAAATGAGTGAGCTACTCAAGTCCCAATATGACTCAGTTTTTAGCAAGCCGCTAACCAGACTGAGAGTCGAAGATCAAAATGAATTTTTTATGAGAGAGCCACAAAATTTGGTTAACACAAGCCTATCCGATGTTATCCTGACGCCAAATGACTTCGAACAGGCGATAAATAACATGCCCATGCACTCTGCCCCAGGGCCAGACTCATGGAACTCCGTGTGTTCATCAAGAACTGCCAGAGGCCCCTGTCACGAGCCTTTTCCATCCTATGGAGAGGGAGCATGGACACGGGGGTCGTCCCACAGTTACTAAAAGCAACAGACATAGCCCCACTCCACAAAGGGGGCAGTAAAGCAACAGCAAAGAACTACAAACCGATAGCACTAACATCCCATATCATAAAAATCTTTTAAAGGGTCCTAAGAAGCAAGATGACCACCCATCTAGAAACCCATCAGTTACACAACCCAGGGCAACATGGGTTTAGAACAGGTCGCTCCTGTCTGTCTCAACTATTGGATCACTACGACAAGGTCGTAGATGCACTAGAAGACAAAAAGAATGCAGATGTAATATATACAGACTTTGCAAAAGCCTTCGACAAGTGTGACCAGGGCGTAATAGCGCACAAAATGCGTGCTAAAGGAATAACAGGAAAAGTCGGTCGATGGATCTATAATTTCCTCACTAACAGAACACAGAGAGTAGTCGTCAACAGAGTAAAGTCCGAGGCAGCTACGGTGAAAAGCTCTGTTCCACAAGGCACAGTACTCGCTCCCATCTTGTTCCTCATCCTCATATCCGACATAGACAAGGATGTCAGCCACAGCACCGTGTCTTCCTTTGCAGATGACACCCGAATCTGCATGACAGTGTCTTCCATTGCAGACACTGCAAGGCTCCAGGCGGACATCAACCAAATCTTTCAGTGGGCTGCAGAAAACAATATGAAGTTCAACGTTGAGAAATTTCAATTACTCAGATATGGTAAACACGAGAAAATTAAATCTTCATCAGAGTACAAAACAAATTCTGGCCACAAAATAGAGCGAAACACCAACGTCAAAGACCTGGGAGTGATCATGTCGGAGGATCTCACCTTCAAGGACCATAACATTGTATCAATCGCATCTGCTAGAAAAATGACAGGATGGATAATGAGAACCTTCAAAACTAGGGAGGCCAAGCCCAGGTCACTTGTTCTATCTAGGCTGGAAAATTGCTGCACACTAACAGCACCTTTCAAGGCAGGTGAAATTGCCAACCTAGAAAATGTACAGAGAACCTTCACGGCGCGCATAACGGAGATAAAACACCTCAATTACTGGGAGCGCTTGAGGTTCCTAAAACTGTATTCCCTGGAACGCAGGCGGGAGAGATACATGATTATATACACCTGGAAAATCCTAGAGGGACTAGTACCGAACTTGCACACGAAAATCACTCACTACGAAAACAAAAGACTTGGCAGACGATGCAACATCCCCCCAATGAAAAGCAGGGGTGTCACTAGCACGTTAAGAGACCATACAATAAGTGTCAGGGGCCCGAGACTGTTCAACTGCCTCCCAGCACACATAAGGGGGATTACCAACAGACCCCTGGCAGTCTTCAAGCTGGCACTGGACAAGCACCTAAAGTCGGTTCCTGACCAGCCGGGCTGTGGCTCGTACGTTGGTTTGCGTGCAGCCAGCAGCAACAGCCTGGTTGATCAGGCTCTGATCCACCAGGAGGCCTGGTCACAGACCGGGCCGCGGGGGCGTTGACCCCCGGAACTCTCTTCAGGTAAACTCCAGGTTGTGGTTCCCTCCCGTGGTCTCTCCAGTGGTTCCCTCCCGTGGTCTCTCCAGTGGTTCCCTCCCGTGGTCTCTCCAGTGGTTCCCTCCCGTGGTCTCTCCAGTGGTTCCCTCCCGTGGTCTCTCCAGTGGTTCCCTCCCGTGGTCTCTCCAGTGGTTCCCTCCCGTGGTCTCTCCAGTGGTTCCCTCCCGTGGTCTCTCCAGTGGTTCCCTCCCGTGGTCTCTCCAGTGGTTCCCTCCCGTGGTCTCTCCAGTGGTTCCCTCCCGTGGTCTCTCCAGTGGTTTCCTCCCGTGGTCTCTCCAGTGGTTCCCTCCCGTGGTCTCTCCAGTGGTTCCCTCCCGTGGTCTCTCCAGTGTTTCCCTCCCGTGGTCTCTCCAGTGGTTCCCTCCCGTGGTCTCTCCAGTGGATCCCTCCCGTGGTCTCTCCAGTGGTTCCCTCCCGTGGTCTCTCCAGTGGTTCCCTCCCGTGGTCTCTCCAGTGGTTCCCTCCCGTGGTCTCTCCAGTGGTTCCCTCCCGTGGTCTCTCCAGTGGTTCCCTCCCGTGGTCTCTCCAGTGGTTCCCTCCCGTGGTCTCTCCAGTGGTTCCCTCCCGTGGTCTCTCCAGTGGTTCCCTCCCGTGGTCTCTCCAGTGGTTCCCTCCCGTGGTCTCTCCAGTGGTTTCCTCCCGTGGTCTCTCCAGTGGTTCCCTCCCGTGGTCTCTCCAGTGGTTCCCTCCCGTGGTCTCTCCAGTGTTTCCCTCCCGTGGTCTCTCCAGTGGTTCCCTCCCGTGGTCTCTCCAGTGGTTCCCTCCCGTGGTCTCTCCAGTGGTTCCCTCCCGTGGTCTCTCCAGTGGTTCCCTCCCGTGGTCTCTCCAGTGGTTCCCTCCCGTGGTCTCTCCAGTGGTTCCCTCCCGTGGTCTCTCCAGTGGTTTCCTCCCGTGGTCTCTCCAGTGGTTCCCTCCCGTGGTCTCTCCAGTGGTTTCCTCCCGTGGTCTCTCCAGTGGTTCCCTCCCGTGGTCTCTCCAGTGTTTCCCTCCCGTGGTCTCTCCAGTGGTTCCCTCCCGTGGTCTCTCCAGTGGTTCCCTCCCGTGGTCTCTCCAGTGGTTCCCTCCCGTGGTCTCTCCAGTGGTTCCCTCCCGTGGTCTCTCCAGTGGTTCCCTCCCGTGGTCTCTCCAGTGGTTCCCTCCCGTGGTCTCTCCAGTGGTTCCCTCCCGTGGTCTCTCCAGTGGTTCCCTCCCGTGGTCTCTCCAGTGGTTCCCTCCCGTGGTCTCTCCAGTGGTTCCCTCCCGTGGTCTCTCCAGTGGTTCCCTCCCGTGGTCTCTCCAGTGGTTCCCTCCCGTGGTCTCTCCAGTGGTTCCCTCCCGTGGTCTCTCCAGTGGTTCCCTCCCGTGGTCTCTCCACTGGTCCCTCCCGTGGTCTCTCCACTGGTCCCTCCCGTGGTCTCTCCACTGGTCCCTCCCGTGGTCTCTCCACTGGTCCCTCCCGTGGTCTCTCCACTGGTCCCTCCCCAGGTGAGACTTACCTTAAGCAACACACTTAGAAACACCGAAAGAAAAATAATTAACCAAGATTCATTCTCCAGATATTGCACACATTATAAAAATAACGTATCTGCACAGCCTAAACCAAGAAATCCTTCATCCATTTCAAATAAAGAATTACCTATAAAAATTTATGGTGAATACAGTTGTTTTATTTTTACAAGATAAATCGCGAAAGTAGTATGTTAGTAGTAGTAGTTGCAGTCCATGGAAGTGCGAGTCTGGTTCTTTGCATCACGAGTCCATCACCAGCACTAAGGCAAAAATAAGACTATAATAAGTAATAATACTACACCATTTCGAATCTAACAACAGCAAAATGGCACCTACACACTCCACTTATCAGACGGCAATGAAATCTGAGTATGGCTTCTGTTACGGTATACCTGGGGTACCGATACATACAAATATTTTTTTTTATTATCACACTGGCCGATTCCCACCAGGGCAGGGTGGTCCGAAAAAGAAAAACTTTCACCATCATTCACTCCATCACTGTCTTGCCAGAAGGGTGCTTTACACTACAGTTTTTAAACTGCAACATTAACACCCCTCCTTCAGAGTGCAGGCACTGTACTTCCCATCTCCAAGACTCAAGTCCGGCCTGCCGGTTTCCCTGAACCCCTTCATAAATGTTACTTTGCTCACACTCCAACAGCACGTCAAGTATTAAAAACCATTCGTCTCCAATCACTCCTATCAAACACGCTCACGCATGCCTGCTGGAAGTCCAAGCCCCTCGCACACAAAACCTTTACCCCCTCCCTCCACCCTTTCCTAGGCCGAACCCTACCCTGCCTTCCTTCCACTACAGACTGATACACTCTTGAAGTCATTCTGTTTCGCTCCATTCTCTCTACATGTCCAAACCACCTCAACAACCCTTCCTCAGCCCTCTGGACAACAGTTTTGGCAATCCCGCAACTTCTCCTAACTTCCAAACTACGAATTCCCTGCATTATATTCACACCACACATTGCCCTCAGACATGACATCTCCACTGCCTCCAGCCTTCTCCTCGCTGCAACATTCATCACCCATGCTTCACACCCATATAAGAGCATTGGTAAAACTATACTCTCATACATTCCCCTCTTTGCCTCCAAGGACAAAGTTCTTTGTCTCCACAGACTCCTAAGTGCACCACTCACCCTTTTCCCCTCATCAGTTCTATGATTCACCTCATCTTTCATAGACCCATCCGCTGACACTTCCACTCCGAAATATCTGTATACATTCACCTCCTCCATACTCTCTCCCTCCAATCTAATATCCAATCTTTCATCACCTAATCTTTTTGTTATCCTCATAACCTTACTTTTTCCTGTTTTCACTTTTAATTTTCTTCTTTTACATACACTACCAAATTCATCCACCAACCTCTGCAACTTCTCTTCAGAATCTCCCAAGAGCACAGTGTCATAAGGAAAGAGCAACTGTGACAACTCCCACTTTATGTGTGATTCTTTATCTTTTAACTCCACGCCTCTTGCCAAGACCCTCGCATTTACTTCTCTTACAACCCCATCTATAAATATATTAAACAACCACGGTGACATCACACATCCTTGTCTAAGGCCTACTTTTACTGGGAAATAATCTCCCTCTTTCCTACATACTCTAACTTGAGCCTCACTATCCTCGTAGAAACTCTTCACTGCTTTCAGTAACCTACCTCCTATACCATATACCTGCAACATCTGCCACATTGCCCCCCTATCCACCCTGTCATACGCCATTTCCAAATCCATAAATGCCACAAAAACCTCTTTAGCCTTATCTAAATACTGACCACTTATGTGTTTCACTGTAAATACCTGGTCCACACACCCCCTACCTTTCCTAAAGCCTCCTTGTTCATCTGCTATCCTATTCTCCATCTTACTCTTAATTCTTTCAATAATAACTCTGCCATACACTTTGCCAGGTATACTCAACAGACTTATCCCCCTATAATTTTCGCACTCTCTTTTGTCCCCTTTGCCTTTATTCAAATGAACTATGCATGCTCTCTGCCAATCCCTAGGTACCTTACCCTCTTCCATACATTTATTAAATAATAGCTCCAACCACTCCAAAACTATATCCTCATCTGCTTTTAACATTTACATCTTTATCCCATCAATCCCAGCTGCCTTACCCCCTTTCATTTTACCTACTACCTCACAAACTTCCCCCTCACTCACAACTGGCTCTTCCTCACTCCTACAAGATGTTATTCCTCCTTGCCCTATACACGAAATCACAGCTTCCCTATCTTCATCAACATTCAACAATTCCTCAAAATATTCCCTCCATCTTCCCAATACCTCTAACTCTCCATTTAATAACTCTCCTATTTTTAACTGACAAATCCATTTGTTCTCTAGGCTTCTTTAACTTGTTAATCTCACTCCAAAACTTTTTCTTATTTTCAACAAAATTTGTTGATAACATCTCACCCACTCTCTCATTTGCTCTCTTTTTACATTGCTTCACCACTCTCTTAACCTCTCTCTTTTTCTCCATATACTCTTCCCTCCTTGCATCACTTCTACTTTGTAAAAACTTCTCATATGCTAACTTTTTCTTCCTTACTACTCTCTTTACATTATCATTCCACCAATCGCTCCTCTTCCCTCCCGCACCCACTTTCCTGTAACCACAAACTTCTGCTGAACACTCCAACAGTACATTTTTAAACCTACCCCATACCTCTTCGACCCCATTGCCTATGCTCTCATTAGCCCATCTATCCTCCAATAGCTGTTTATATCTTACCCTAACTGCCTCCTCTTTTAGTTTATAAACCTTCACCTCTCTCTTCCCTGATGCCCCTCAAGGAAGGTTCCTTGATGTTGGTGAGGGGCTCTTGATTTAGGGAATTGGATCTGTGCTCCAGTTCCCCGAATTAAGCATGAATGCCTTCTACATCCCCCCCCAGGCGCTGTATAATCCTCCGGGTTTAGCGCTTCCCCCTTGATTATAATAATAATAATCTTCCCTGATGATTCTATTCTCCTTGTATCCCATCTACCTTTTACTCTCAGTGTAGCTACAACTAAAAAGTGATCTATCTGTGGCCCCTCTATAAACATGTACATCCTGAAGTCTACTCAACAGTCTTTTATCTACCAATACATAATCCAACAAACTACTGTCATTTCGCCCTACATCATATCTTGTATACTTATTTATCCTCTTTTTCTTAAAATATGTATTACCCATAACTAAACCCCTTTCTATACAAAGTTCAATCAAAGGGCTCCCATTATCATTTACACTTGGCACCCCAAACTTACCTACCACACCCTCTCTAAAAGTTTCTCCTACTTTAGCATTCAGGTCCCCTACCACAATTACTCTCTCACTTGGTTCAAAGGTTACTATACATTCACTTAACATCTCCCAAAATCTCTCTCTTTCCTCTACATTCCTCTCTTCTCCTGGTGCATACACTCTTTTTGTGACCCACTTTTCGCATCCAACCTTTACTTTAATTCACATAATCCTTGAATTTACACATTCATATTCTCTTTTCTCCTTCCATAACTGATCATTCAACATTACTGCTACCCCTTCCTTAGCTCTAACTCTCTCAGATACTCCAGATTTAACCCCATTTATTTCCCCCCACCGAAACTCTCCTACCCCCTTCAGCTTTGTTTCACTGAGGGCCAGGACTTCCAACTTCTTTTCATTCATAACATCAGCAATCATCTGTTTCTTGTCATCCGCACTACATCCACACACATTCAAGCATCCCAGTTTTATAAAGTTTTTCTTCTCTTTTTTAGTAAATGTCTACAGGAGAAGGGGTTTCTAGCCCATTGCTCCCGGCATTTTAATCGCCTTATGCGACACACATGGCTTACGGAGGAAAGATTCTTTTCCACTTCCCCATGGACAATAGAAGAAATAAAGAAGAACAAGAGCTATTTAGAAAAAGAAGAAAAACCTAGATGTACTCACCTAGTTGAGGTTGCGGGGGTCGAGTCCGAGCTCCTGGCCCCGCCTCTTCACTGATCGCTACCAGGTCACTCTCTCTGAACCGTGAGCTTTATCATACCTCTGCTTAAAGCTATGTATGGATCCTGCCTCCACTACATCGCTTCCCAAACTATTCCACTTACTGACTACTCTGTGGCTGAAGAAATACTTCCTAACATCCCTGTGATTCATCTGTGTCTTCAACTTCCAACTGTGTCCCCTTGTTACTGTGTCCAATCTCTGGAACATCCTGTCTTTGTCCACCTTGTCAATTCCTCTCAGTATTTTGTATGTCGTTATCATGTGCCCCCCTATCTCTCCTGTCCTCCAGTGTCGCCAGGTTGATTTCCCTTAACCTCTCCTCGTAAGACATACCTCTTAGCTCTGGGACTAGTCTTGTTGCAAACCTTTGCACTTTCTCTAGTTTCTTTACGTGCTTGACTAGGTGTGGGTTCCAAACTGGTGCCGCATACTCCAATATGGGCCTAACGCACACGGTGTACAGGGTCCTGAACGATTCCTTATTAAGATGTCGGAATGCTGTTCTGAGGTTTGGCAGGCGCCCATATGCTGCAGCAGTTATTTGGTTGATGTGCACTTCAGGAGATGTGCCTGGTGTTATACTCACCCCAAGATCTTTTTCCTTGAGTGAGGTTTGTAGTCTCTGGCCCCCTAGACTGTACACCGTCTGCGGTCTTCTTTGCTCTTCCCCAATCTTCATGACTTTGCACTTGGTGGGATTGAACTCCAGGAGCCAATTGCTGGACCAGGTCTGCAGCCTGTCCAGATCCCTTTGTAGTTCTTCCTGGTCTTCGATCGAGTGAATTCTTCTCATCAACTTCACGTCATCTGCAAACAGGGACACCTCAGAGTCTATTCCTTCCGTTATGTCGATCACAAATACGCGAAACAGCATTGGTCCTAGGACTGACCCCTGTGGGACCCCGCTGGTCACAGGTGCCCACTCTCACACCTCGCCACGTACCATGACTAGCTGCTGTCTTCCTGACAAGTATTCCCTGATCCATTGTAGTGCCTTCCCTGTTATCCCTGCTTGGTCCTCCCGTTTTTGCACCAATCTCTTGTGTGGAACTGTGTCAAACGCCTTCTTGCAGTCCAAGAATATGCAATCCACCCACCCCTCTCTCTCTTGTCTTACAGCTGTCACCATGTCATAGCACTCCAGTAGGTTTGTGACACAGGATTTCCCGTCCCTGAAACCATGTTGGCTGCTGTTGATGAGATCATTCCTTTCTAGGTGTTCCACCACTCTTCTCCTGATAATCTTCTCCCTGATTTTGCATACTATACATGTCAGTGACACTGGTCTGTAGTTTAATGCTTCATGTCTGTCTCCTTTTTTAAAGACTGGGACTACATTTGCTGTCTTCCATGCCTCAGGCAATCTCCCTGTTTCGATAGATGTATTGAATATTGTTGTTAGGGGTACACATAGCGCCTCTGCTCCCTCTCTCAATACCCATGGGGAGATGTTATCTGGCCCCATTGCCTTTGAGGTATCTAGCTCACTCAGAAGCCTCTTCACTTCTTCCTCGGTTGTGTGCACTGTGTCCAGCACATGGTGGTGTGCCCCACCTCTCCGTCTTTCTGGAGTCCCTTCTGTCTCCTCTGTGAACACTTCTTTGAATATCTTGTTGAGTTCCTCACATACTTCACGGTCATTTCTTGTTGTCTCTCCTCCTTCCTTCCTTAGCCTGACTACCTGGTCCTTGACTGTTGTTTTCCTCCTGATGTGGCTGTACAACAGTTTCGGGTCAGATTTGGCTTTCGCTGCTATGTCATTTTCATATTGTCTTTGGGCCTCCCTTCTTATCTGTGCATATTCGTTTCTGGCTCTACGACTGCTGTCCTTATTCTCCTGGGTCCTTTGCCTTCTATATTTCTTCCATTCCCTAGCACACTTGGTTTTTGCCTCCCTGCACCTTTGGGTAAACCATGGGCTCATCCTGGCTTTTTCATTATTCCTGTTACCCTTGGGTACAAACCTCTCCTCAGCCTCCTTGCATTTTGTTGCTACATATTCCATCTTCTCATTAACTGGCTTCCCTGTCAGTTCTCTGTCCCACTGAACCCTGTTCAGGAAGTTCCTCATTCCTGTGTAGTCCCCTTTCTTGTAGTTTGGCTTCATTCGTCCTGGCCTTCCTGCTTCTCCCTCCACTTGTAGCTCTACTGTGTATTCGAAGCTTAAAACCACATGGTCACTGGCCCCAAGTGGTCTTTCATATGTGATGTCCTCGATATCTGCACTACTCAAGGTGAATACTAAGTCCAGCCTTGCTGGTTCATCCTCTCCTCTCTCTCTTGTAGTGTCCCTTACGTGTTGGTACATGAAGTTTTCCAGTACCACCTCCATCATCTTAGCCCTTCATGTATCTTGGCCCCATGTGGGTCCAAGTTCTCCCAATCGATCTCCTTGTGGTTGAAGTCACCCATGATCACGAGCTTTGCCCTGCATGCATGAGCTCTTCTGGCCACACTAGCCAGTGTGTCAACCATCGCTCTATTGCTCTCGTCGTACTCTTGCCTTGGCCTCCTGCTGTTCTGTGGTGGGTTATTCATCACTGCTATTACCACTTTGGGACCTCCAGAGTGAATCGTTCCCGCTATGTAATCACTTTCTTCTCCGCTGTCTCCTCTCTCCAGCTCATCAAAATTCCAGCGATTTTTGATCAGCAATGCCACTCCTCCACCCCCTCTGTTCCCTCTGTCTTTCCTCAGGATTTGGTATCCCGTTGGAAAGATGGCATCTGTTATCATACCTGTAAGCTTGGTTTCTGTGAGAGCTATGATGTCCGGTGATGCCTCTTTGACTCTTTCATGCCACTCCTCCCACTTATTTGTTATTCCATCAGCGTTTGTGTACCATACCTACAGTTTCCTTTGCAACACTGTGGTTTGGGGGGCCTGTGAGGGTGGGGGACCTGGTAGCATACTGTGGGATTCTATAGCTCAGTGTTGGGTGGAGGCTGTGGGTATGGATTGTAGTGTGTGTTGGGATGGTGTGATAGGTTGTATGGTTCTGAGAATAGTTGTGTGTGTGCTTGCCCTTGCTGTTCTGTTCTGCTCTGACTGACCTCTGCTGGTTCCATCCTTGTCTCTTTTCCTAGCTCCTTTCGCTTTTTTGTCCTCTCCCTCAGCTGCTGTCGTTCTGATTGTGTTCTGTCTCTGTCTAGAAACACCCTCTTGTACTCTTCCGAGTATTCCAATCGTGGTTTCTCTTGGAGGATCCTTTTCCGCACTGTTTCCATCCTGAGAATCAGCTTGATTGGTCGGTTTCTCCCCTTCGAGTACCCCCCTATTCTCTGAAAATTTACAGTCTCATCCATCTCTTCACCTATTTCCGTGATGATTTTCTCAATCTCCTTTCTTTCTTCCTGCTGCCTTTCAGTGTGTGTCATTTCCTCTCTCTCCTGAAGCCCATGGATAAACACTGATTTTCCCCTTTCCTCCTCCCATTGCCTCACCCTCTGTGACTCTGGATCCTGCCTGTATGTGGTCAGTTTCTCCTTTGATTTTTCCAGTGGCTCTTGATAGCATGGTTGTGCCTCAGCATTCGACCTATCACCCTTTCCATCTGCAACCAGCTGTTCTTCCCTTTCACTCCTTGGCTCTTTTTGGCAGGTTGATATGACCTTAGCATAATTCATAATTCCTTCCTTCCTGTTCGGCCTCCCAGCTTCATATGCTGTGTCTTCTCTGGTCACTTCCCCTGTAATTCGCTTCAGCCTATTTATCTCAAATTCTAGGACCCTTATCTTGGCTACTGCAGTTTCGACTTGTGCCTCCCAATTCTTTGTCGCCTTCTCCATCCTCTTTTCCAATTTCACAGAGAGCTCTTTCTCCATTTTTTTCAGAAAGCTCTCCTAATTTTCTCTCCCACTCTTGTTCCATCGTTTTCCACTGCTCCTCCATCCTCTCCTCCCTACCAGAACCATTCTCATCTGATCCTTGGTTCCTGCGAGTCCCCACCATTTTTTTTTGTGAGAGAAGAGAGAAGGGAAAGGTAGAAGGAGAGAGAGAGGGGGGAAGAGTGAGAAGGGAAAGGGGGAGAGTGTGAGAGGGGGAAAGAGAAAGAAGGGAAGGGAAGGAGGGGGGGAGAGTGAGAAGGGAAAAATGGGGAAGAGATGGAGAGAGTGAGATAGAGAGAGAGAGATAGAGAGAGAGAGAGATAGAGAGAGAGAGAGAGAGAGAGAGAGAGAGAGAGAGAGAGAGAGAGAGAGAGAGAGAAGGGAAGGTAGAAAGAGAGGGGGATAGTGAGAAGGAAAAACGGGAAGAGAGAGTGAGAGTGAGAGAGAGGGGGGAGAGAGAGTGAATGGAAGGGTGGGAGAGGGGGAGAGTGAGAAGGGAAAATGAGGAAGAGAGAGAGAGAGAGGGAGAGAGAGAGAGAGAGAGAGAGAGAGAGAGAGAGAGAGAGAGAGAGAGGGAGAGAATGAGAGAGGGAGAGAGAGGGAGAGAGGGAGAGAGGGAGAGACAGAGAGAGAGAGAGAGAAGGCAAAGAGAGGGGGAGAGAGAGAGGGGTGAGAGAGGGGGAGAAGGGGGAAAGAGGGGGGAGATGGAAGAGCGAGAGGGGGAGAGAGAGGCGAGGGGGGAGAGAGGGTAGGGGGAGAGAGAGGGGATGAGGGGAGAGAGATGGGAAAGGGGAGAGGGGAGAGATAATGGGAGGGGAGAGATGTTAGAGGGGGAGAGATGTTAGAGGGGGGGAGGTGTTAGAGGGAAGAGATGTTAGAGGGGAGAAATGGGAGAGGGAAGAGAGAGAGAGAGATAGGTAGAGAGTGATAGGTAGAGAGAGAGAGATATAGGTAAAGAGTGAGATAGGTAGAGAGAGATAGGTCTCTACCTAGGATAGGAAGAGAGGGAGAGAGAGGGAGAAGGAGCGAGGTTCAGATGGTCAGTTCACAGGACGGTGTGAAATCCTGTGTATGTATGTATATATATATGCATGTGCGTGTCTATGAAGTGTGACCGAAGTGTAAGTTGGAGTAGCAAGATATCCCTGTTATCTAGCGTGTTTATGAGACAGAAAAAGACACCAGCAATCCTACCACCATGTAAAACAGTTACAGGTTTCTGTTTCACAGTCATCTGGCAGGACGGTAGTACTTCACTGGGTGGTTGCTGTCTACTAACCTACTACCTTGCAAATAGTCCTATGAATCTTGTTCCACGAATCTTGTACCATGAATCTTGTACCACAGATCCTGTACCATGAATCTTGTGCCATGATTCGAGAGCTTCTTAAATATGGTGACTTTGAATCAGACCTTCATGGGGGAGGAGAAAGCTGCTTGAGAACCATTCAAGTTAGTGTCGAAGGGATTTCTGGGAAACAGAAGGGAAGGCAACTATGAAGAATTGGTGGAAAACCTCATCAAGGCTTGCAAGAACATGGGATGTAACATGTCACTTAAAATCCACTTTTTGGAGCCACATTTAGACGTTTTTCCAGCGAACTGTGAGACAATGACAAACATGGTGAAATGTTTCACCAAGATATTTCAACCATTTAAAACTGGAAGAATACTTGCAGACTGTTGTTGGACGTTGGCAAGAGATTTTTCTTCAGTCCACTATAAGCGTCAAGCAAAAAGACAGAGATTAGGTGCGGATTAGAGTTTAAAACATACTGACATATATACGTTAAAAAAATAATCAAATATTACATGTCTCGTATCTTTAAACCTATAACCAATAAGCATTTTTCAAGGTGATATTTGGATTCAGGGCATGAAAATAAATAAGAATTAACTAATCTTATTTAAGAAGCATACGACTTTTCAAAAACTGTCGACCAGTGACCAGCTAGACTTGTATATCTATACATATTATTATTGATTGTCTTCCAGGTACTGCATCAACCAGCTATTATACTGATCCAGTGGAATAAAAACTCAAACATAATACACTATCAGCGCACAAGTCTGTCAGTCCACATCTGTCCAAAGTCACTTTAAACTCCCTCAGTCAATCTGTCAATCGTTCTTGAAACTGATTTCCTAAGCCTGGGAAATCCATTCCCTATCAGCATGATTGACACTCAACTCTCGTCGAGCGATTTTTCCTTCTCCTCAGTGATTGTTTTGGAAGATTGTGTTTCTCTGTTCTCTTCCAGGTTCTTACTCGTGTCACTTGTCTGAGAGACAACTGTCAGTCTTATCTCTCTTTTATCACTAAATATTTTTCCCTTTCTGTCTGGATTTATTTTGTTTCTGTCTTTTTGCTGATAATTTAGATCAGCGGTGGGTGACCTATGACCCGCGTGCGGGCCGCCAAAGGTTTTCATGCGGCCCGCCGAAGGTTTCATGCGGCCCGCTAAGATCAAGTCATATACTCACATTATTTGGGGACAAAATGTTAGTAAATTTGAAAAAAAAAGTTACCACGCAACGGCAAATAATATTGTTGAACATTAACTCGTTACCAGCAAATGGCTTATCTGGCAACTTTGTTGTAATCACAAATTATTATCAGTGCTGCCAGATTGGGCCACAAATTTTATAGACTATTTTATTGGCTATAAACCTTGAAAATTCGAAATTAAATACTTGTGGGATATATCTGTTCTTACTGAACAAACGTAATGTAATATCACTGCGAGTAAGCACAGTCGTAAGACAAATTAACTTCTTGCCAAACCGTACCATGTTTTGTCCTCGTTCAAAACACGTTTTGCTGCGATCGCGCCGCTGAACCCGCACTGCATATTCATTACTATATTTGGGCTACAAACACAAAACCCGCTACTTGTCGAGTGCGATCCTGCTACATTTAGCACTTGAGGTCTGGCAACGCTGGATTACATTGACTGTCATTTCAGTGTCCTGGCAGCTGCCAAAGAGATAGGATGTATTTACTTTATTTCAGACTGGCGTTTATTATCTGACAAAAGTTACCCAAAATGAGTTGTTGGAAGCTATCTAAAAAGGGAAAACTTGAATACGAGTGACGTGTTTTTAACAAAGAGTCGACTAAAACATTTCTTTACTGACGTTGGAGTTAAAGCTGTATGTTTGATTTGTCGTAAAACAGTTCCTGTGTTCAAGGAATACAGTTTGAAACGGCACTGTCAAACCAAACACGCTAACTTTGGACACAATTTATCAAAGCAAGAACTGCAAAACAAGGCAAGTGATCTTGTAAAAAGTTTGAAGCAAAAGCAAACTGTGTTTGAGAAAACTTCAGCTTTACTGAGGAATGGGACAGAGGCAAGTTTTGTGTTGGCCAATAAAACTGCAAAGCAAAGATGTCATTTGCAGAAGCAGAATTTATTAAAAATTGCAAAGTTGATGCTGCTAGTGTTGTGTCGTGAAGTTAAGTCCAAAGTAGAAGCCAATACACCACTCACCTTTTTCGCCCTCGTTATGTCTGTCTCACTCCTTACAATCCGATATCCAATCTTTAATTTCTTAATATTCTTTTGTTACCCTCATCACTTTGCTCTTTCCTAGGTAAAATTTTAATATCTTTCTTTTACATACGCTTCCAAAATCGTCAACCAACGTTAGCGATTTCTCTTCATAATCTCCCCAAAGCACTGTATCATCAGCAAAAAGCAACTGTTAAAACTCCTACTTTGACTCAGAGTCTTCATATTCGAATCCCACACCTCTCCTCAACATCTCTACATTCATTTCTCTTACAACTCTGTCAGTGGAACGCCTTCCAACTGAACAAAAGAAACTAATGGAAAAATAAATAAAGAAATGATTTAGGAAAAACAAGAAAAATGATTTTTGAGAATTTTACTTAAAATTTAAATATAAAAAAAAATGGCCTTCAGTTCTTGTAGTTGGGTAGGAGTAGGTATTGCCCTAGATAGTTCCTCTGATGTTATTTATGTAGGTTATCCTGGGCAGATGGTAATCCGATGTTCTGGAATCTCCTACCACTTGGATGGAGCACGAGTAGAATAGGTAAGGGCCGGTAGTTGTAGAATAATGTTAATAAGTATTATTAACACTCGTCTTGCCCCTTTATCTGGCGTCTATCCTGGAAGACCACGCCAGGAACAGAGCTGACAAATAAGAGAAAATAAAACTGGTTACCCATAGTCATGATAATATAACATTTAAGAAAGAAAAAGAATGATAAATGCCAAAATCATTACTGGTAACCAGCAAACACTAGAAAAGAACAAACAGTAATACTCCTGGTAGATCACCCTACCTGATTAGGAGAAGAGTGGAGGCGAAGTGACTCTCCAAACTTCAATCCACACCAGGTAAGGTCAATATTACCAGGAGTAGAAACTTTAACAACTCGGACACCAGGAACTAGTTTTGCCCCAGCCCGCCAGAGGGGGGGGGTATGTGCGCGCGCAACGTAGCTCGCTAATGGTTCCTGGTTGCCCGAACAACCTTAACCCCACTTACACCTACTTTTCCCTCACACTATCTATAAATTTTAAACAACTGTACTGACATCACACATCCCTGATCGATGACTATATTTACTGGCAAAAAAAAAAATCTCCCTCTTTTCTACATAGACTAACCTGAGCCTCGCTATCCTCGTAAAAAATCTTTACTGCTTTCTCTATATTAACACCTTTTTTCACACACCTGAAACGTCTACAATATTGCTTCTCTATCCACCCTATTATTTCCCTTTTCCAAATCCATTAATGCAAACAAAGATTTCTTTATGCTTATATAAACACTGTTCATTTAAATATTTCATCGTAAACACTAGGTCTACACATCCCGTATCCTACTTCTGAATCCTTTTAGGTCTTTCAATAATAACTCAACATTTCACTTTACCAGGAATATTCAACAGGTTTATTCCCCAATTATTCTTCCACTCTCTTATGTCCTTTTTGCCTTTATACAAAGGAACTGTGCATGTTCTCTGCCAATCCCTATTTACCTTTCCCTCTTCCATACATTTATTAAAATACATCAATCACTTCGAAATTATATCCCCACTTGCATTTAACAGCTCTGTTCATCCATTTCGTTCCAGATGATTTTTTTTATCACACTGGCCGATTCCCACCAAGGCAGGGTGGCCCGAAAAAGAAAAACTTTCACCCTCATTCACTCCATCACTGTCTTGCCAGAAGGGTGCTTTACACTACAGTTTTTAAACTGCAACATTAACACCCCTCCTTCAGAGTGCAGGCACTGTACTTCCCATCTCTAGGACTCAAGTCCGGCCTGCCGGTTTCCCTGAACCCCTTCATAAATGTTACTTTGCTCACACTCCAACAGCACGTCAAGTATTAAAAACCATTTGTCTCCATTCACTCCTATCAAACACGCTCACGCATGCCTGCTGGAAGTCCAAGCCCCTCGCACACAAAACCTCCTTTACCCCCTCTCTCCAACCTTTCCTAGGCCGACCCCTACCCCGCCTTCCTTCCTCTAGACAGACTGACACTCTTGAAGTCATTCTGTTTCGCTCCATTCTCTCTACATGTCCGAACCACCTCAACAACCCTTCCTCAGCCCTCTGGACAACAGTTTTGGTAATCCCGCACCTCCTCCTAACTTCCAAACTACGAATTCTCTGCATTATATTCACACCACACATTGCCCTCAGACATGACATCTCCACTGCCTCCAGCCTTCTTCTCGCTATAACATTCATCACCCACGCTTCACACCCATATAAGAGCGTTGGTAAACTATACTCTCATACATTCCCCTCTTTGCCTCCAAGGACAAAGTTCTTTGTCTCCACAGACTCCTAAGTGCACCACTACTTTTCCCCTTTTCCCCTCATCAATTCTATGATTCACCTCATCTTTCATAGACCCATCCGCTGACACGTCCACTCCCAAATATCTGAATACATTCACCTCCTCCATACTCTCTCCCTCAATCTGATATTCAATCTTTCATCACCTAATCTTTTTATTTATCCTCATAACCTTACTCTTTCCTGTATTCACCTTTAATTTTCTTCTTTTGCACACCCTACCAAATTCATCCACCAATCTCTGCAACTTCTCTTCAGAATCTCCCAAGAGCACAGTGTCATCAGCAAGAGCAGCTGTGACAACTCCCACTTTGTGTGTGATTCTTTATCTGTTAACTCCACGCCTCTTGCCAAGACCCTCGCATTTACTTCTCTTACAACCCCATCTATAAATATATTAAACAACCACGGTGACATCACACATCCTTGTCTAAGGCCTACTTTTACTGGGAAATAATTTCCCTCTTTCCTACATACTCTAACTTGAGCCTCACTATCCTCGTAAAAACTCTTCCACTGCTTTCAGTAACCTACCTCCTACACCTATACACTTGCAACATCTGCCACATTGCCCCCTATCCACCCTGTCATACGCCTTTTCCAAATCCATAAATGCCACAAAGACCTCTTTAGCCTTATCTAAATACTGTTCACTTATATGTTTCACTGTAAACACCTGGTCCACACACCCCCTACCTTTCCTAAACCCTCCTTGTTCATCTGCTATCCTATTCTCCGTCTTACTCTTAATTCTTTCAATAATAACTCTACCATACACTTTACCAGGTATACTCAGCAGACTTATCCCCCTATAATTTTTGCACTCTCTTTTATCCCCTTTGCCTTTATACAGAGGAACTATGCATGCTCTCTGCCAATCCCTAGGTACCTCACCCTCTTCCATACATTTTATTAAATAATTGCACCAACCACTCCAAAACTATATCCCCCACCTGCTTTTAACATTTCTATCCTTTATCCCATCAATCCCGGCTGCCTTACCCCCTTTCATTTTACCTACTGCCTCACGAACTTCCCCCACACTCACAACTGGCTCTTCCTCACTCCTACAAGATGTTATTCCTCCTTGTCCTATACACGAAATCACAGCTTCCCTATCTTCATCAACATTTAACAATTCCTCAAAATATTCCCTCCATCTTCCCAATACCTCTAACTCTCCATTTAATAACTCGCCTCTCCTATTTTTAACTGACATATCCATTTATTCTCTAGGCTTCCTTAACTTGTTAATCTCACTCCAAAACTTTTTCTTATTTTCAACAAAATTTGTTGATAACATCTCACCCACTCTCTCATTTGCTCTCTTTTTACATTGCTTCACCACTCTCTTAATCTCTCTTTTTCTCCATATACTCTTCCCTCCTTGCATCACTTCTACTTTGTAAAAACTTCTCATATGCTAACTTTTATATATATATATATATATATATATATATATATATATATATATATATATATATATATATATATATATATATATATATATATATATATATATATATATATATGCAAGAAAAACTGAATATCAAATTGGGGAGGAGTATGGAAGAAGTTAATGTTATCAGATGTTTGGGAGTTGACGTGTCAGCGGCTGGATTTATGAAGGATGATGTTAATCATAGAATTGATGATGGAAAAAAAGTGAGTGGTGCATTGAAGTATATGTGGAGGCAAAAAATGTTAGCTAGGGAGGCAAAGAAGAGAATGTATGAAAGTATAGCAGTACCAACACTCTTATATGGGTGTGAAACTTGGGTTGTAAATGCTGCAACGAGGAGACGGTTGGAGGCAGTGGAGATGTCCTGTCTAAGGGCAATGTGTGGTGTAAATATTATGCAGAAAATTCGGAGTGTGGAAATTAGGAGAAGGTGTGGAGTTAATAAAAGTATTAGTCAGAGAGCTGAATAAGGATTGTTGAGGTAGTTTGGTCATTTAGAGAGAATGGATCAAAGTAGAATGACATGGAGAGCATATAAATCTGTAGGCGAAGGATGGCGGGGTAGGGGTCGTCCTCGAAAAGGTTGGAGGGAGGGGGTAAAGGAGGTGTTGTGGGCGAGGGGTTTGGACTTCCAGCAAGCATGCGTGAGCATGTTAGATAGGAGTGAATGGAGACAAATGGTATTTGGGACCTGACGAGCTGTTGGAGTGTGAGCATGGTAATATTTAGTGAAGGGATTCAAGGAAACCGGTTATTTTATATAACCGGACTTGAGTCTTGGAAATGGGAAGTACAGTGTCTGCACTCTAAAGGAGGGGTTTGAGATATTGGCAGTTTGGAGGGATATATTGTGTATTTTTATACGCATATACCTCTAAACTGTTGTATTATGAGCATCTCTGCAAAAACAGTGATTATGTGTGAGTGAGGTGAAAGTGTTGAATGATGATGAAAGTATTTCCTTTTTGGGGATTTTCTTTCTTTTTTTTGGGCCACCCTGCCTCGGTGGGAGAGGGCCGACTTATTGAAAAAAAAAAGTATGTATGCATATATATATATATATATATATATATATATATATATATATATATATATATATATATATATATATATATATATATATACATATATATATATATATATATATATATATATATATATATATATATATATATATATATATATATATATATATATATATATATATTATGAGGATAACAAAAAGATTAGGTGATGAAAGATTGAATATCAGATTGGAGGGAGAGAGTGTGGAGGAGGTGAACGTATTCAGATATTTGGGAGTGGACGTGTCAGCGGATGGGTCTATGAAAGATGAGGTGAATCATAGAATTGATGAGGGAAAAAGAGTGAGTGGTGCACTTAGGAGTCTGTGGAGACAAAGAACTTTGTCCTTGGAGGCGAAGAGGGGAATGTATGAGAGTATAGTTTTACCAACGCTCTTATATGGGTGTGAAGCGTGGGTGATGAATGTTGCAGCGAGGAGAAGGCTGGAGGCAGTGGAGATGTCATGTCTGAGGGCAATGTGTGGTGTGAATATAATGCAGAGAATTCGTAGTTTGGAAGTTAGGAGGAGGTGCGGGATTACCAAAACTGTTGTCCAGAGGGCTGAGGAAGGGTTGTTGAGGTGGTTCGGACATGTAGAGAGAATGGAGCGAAACAGAATGACTTCAAGAGTGTATCAGTCTGTAGTGGAAGGAAGGCGGGGTAGGGGTCGGCCTAGGAAAGGTTGGAGGGAGGGGGTAAAGGAGGTTTTGTGTGCGAGGGGCTTGGACTTCCAGCAGGCATGCATGAGCGTGTTTGATAGGAGTGAATGGAGACAAATGGTTTTTAATACTTGACGTGCTGTTGGAGTGTGAGCAAAGTAACATTTATGAAGGGATTCAGGGAAACCGGCAGGCCGGACTTGAGTCCTGGAGATGGGAAGTACAGTGCCTGCACTCTGAAGGAGGGGTGTTAATGTTGCAGTTTAAAAACTGTAGTGTAAAGCACCTTTCTGGCAAGACAGTGATGGAGTGAATGATGGTGAAAGTTTTTCTTCTTCGGGCCACCCTGCCTTGGTGGGAATCGGCCAGTGTGATAATAAAAAAATAATAAATAATATATATATTATATATATATATATATATATATATATATATATATATATATATATCTATATAGATATATATATATATAGATATGTATATATATATATAATGTAGATGGTAGTAGGTTGGTAGACAGCAACCACCCAGGGAAGTACTACCGTCCTGCCAGATGACTGTGAAACAAAAGCCTGTAACTGTTTTGCATGATGGTAGGATTGCTGGTTTCTTTTTCTGTCTCATAAACACGCTAGATAACAGGGATATCTTGCTACTCCTACTTACACTTTGGTCACACTTCACAGACACGCACATGCATATATATATATATATATATATATATATATATATATATGTATATATATATATATATATATATATATATATATATACATACATCTAGGTTTTTCTCCTTTTTCTAAATAGCTCTTGTTCTTTTTTATTTCTTCTATTGTCCATGGGGAAGTGGAAAAGAATCTTTCCTCCGTAAGCCATGCGTGTCGTGTGAGGCGACTAAAATGCCGGGAGCAATGGGCTAGTAACCCCTTCTCCTGTATACATTTACTAAAAAAGAGAAGAAGAAAAACTTTATAAAACTGGGATGCTTAAATGTGCGTGGATGTAGTGCGGATGACAAGAAACAGATGATTGCTGATGTTATGAATGAAAAGAAGTTGGATGTCCTGGCTCTAAGCGAAACAAAGCTGAAGGGGGAAGGAGAGTTTCAGTGGGGGGAAATAAATGGGATTAAATCTGGAGTATCTGAGAGAGTTAGAGCAAAGGAAGGGGTAGCAGTAATGTTAAATGATCAGTTATGGAAGGAGAAAAGAGAATATGAATGTGTAAATTCAAGAATTATGTGGATTAAAGTAAAGGTTGGATGCGAGAAGTGGGTCATAATAAGCGTGTATGCACCTGGAGAAGAGAGGAATGCAGAGGAGAGAGAGAGATTTTGGGAGATGTTAAGTGAATGTATAGGAGCCTTTGAACCAAGTGAGAGAGTAATTGTGGTAGGGGACCTGAATGCTAAAGTAGGAGAAACTTTTAGAGAGGGTGTGGTAGGTAAGTTTGGGGTGCCAGGTGTAAATGATAATGGGAGCCCTTTGATTGAACTTTGTATAGAAAGGGGTTTAGTTATAGGTAATACATATTTTAAGAAAAAGAGGATAAATAAGTATACAAGATATGATGTAGGGCGAAATGACAGTAGTTTGTTGGATTATGTATTGGTAGATAAAAGACTGTTGAGTAGACTTCAGGATGTACATGTTTATAGAGGGGCCACAGATATATCAGATCACTTTCTAGTTGTAGCTACACTGAGAGTAAAAGGTAGATGGGATACAAGGAGAATAGAAGCATCAGGGAAGAGAGAGGTGAAGGTTTATAAACTAAAAGAGAAGGCAGTTAGGGTAAGATATAAACAGCTATTGGAGGATAGATGGGCTAATGAGAGCATAGGCAATGGGGTCGAAGAGGTATGGGGTAGGATTAAAAATGTAGTGTTAGAGTGTTCAGCAGAAGTTTGTGGTTACAGGAGGGTGGGTGCAGGAGGGAAGAGGAGCGATTGGTGGAATGATGATGTAAAGAGAGTAGTAAGGGAGAAAAAGTTAGCATATGAGAAGTTTTTACAAAGTAGAAGTGATGCAAGGAGGGAGGAGTATATGGAGAAAAAGACAGAGGTTAAGAGAGTGGTGAAGCAATGTAAAAGGAGAGCAAATGAGAGAGTGGGTGAGATGTTATCAACAAATTTTGTTGAAAATAAGAAAAAGTTTTGGAGTGAGATTAACAAGTTAAGAAAGCCTAGAGAACAAATGGATTTGTCAGTTAAAAATAGGAGAGGAGAGTTATAAAATGGAGAGTTAGAAGTATTGGGAAGATGGAGGGAATATTTTGAGGAATTGTTAAATGTTGATGAAGATAGGGAAGCTGTGATTTCGTGTATAGGGCAAGGAGGAATAACATCTTGTAGGAGTGAGGAAGAGCCAGTTGTGAGTGAGGGGGAAGTTCGTGAGGCAGTAGGTAAAATGAAAGGGGGTAAGGCAGCCGGGATTGATGGGATAAAGATAGAAATGTTAAAAGCAGGTGGGGATATAGTTTTGGAGTGGTTGGTGCAATTATTTAATAAATGTATGGAAGAGGGTAAGGTCCTAGGGATTGGCAGAGAGCATGCATAGTTCCTTTGTATAAAGGCAAAGGGGATAAAAGAGAGTGCAAAAATTATAGGGGGATAAGTCTGTTGAGTGTACCTGGTAAAGTGTATGGTAGAGTTATAATTGAAAGAATTAAGAGTAAGACGGAGAATAGGATAGCAGATGAACAAGGAGGCTTTAGGAAAGGTAGGGGGTGTGTGGACCAGGTGTTTACAGTGAAACATATAAGTGAACAGTATTTAGATAAGGCTAAAGAGGTCTTTGTGGCATTTATGGATTTGGAAAAGGCGTATGACAGGGTGGATAGGGGGGCAATGTGGCAGATGTTGCAAGTGTATGGTGTAGGAGGTAGGTTACTGAAAGCAGTGAAGAGTTTTTACGAGGATAGTTAGGCTCAAGTTAGAGTATGTAGGAAAGAGGGAAATTTTTTCCCAGTAAAAGTAGGCCTTAGACAAGAATGTGTGATGTCACCGTGGTTGTTTAATATATTTATAGATGGGGTTGTAAGAGAAGTAAATGCGAGGGTCTTGGCAAGAGGCGTGGAGTTAAAAGATAAAGAATCACACACAAAGTGGGAGTTGTCACAGCTGCTCTTTGCTGATGACACTGTGCTCTTGGGAGATTCTGAAGAGAAGTTGCAGAGATTGGTGGATGAATTTGGTAGGGTGTGCAAAAGAAGAAAATTAAAGGTGAATACAGGAAAGAGTAAGGTTATGAAGATAACAAAAAGATTAGGTGATGAAAGATTGAATATCAGATTGGAGGGAGAGAGTATGGAGGAGGTGAACGTATTCAGATATTTGGGAGTGGACGTGTCAGCGGATGGGTCTATGAAAGATGAGGTGAATCATAGAATTGATGAGGGAAAAAGAGTGAGTGGTGCACTTAGGAGTCTGTGGAGACAAAGAACTTTGTCCTTGGAGGCAAAGAGGGGAATGTATGAGAGTATAGTTTTACCAACGCTCTTATATGGGTGTGAAGCGTGGGTGATGAATGTTGCAGCGAGGAGAAGGCTGGAGGCAGTGGAGATGTCATGTCTGAGGGCAATGTGTGGTGTGAATATAATGCAGAGAATTCGTAGTTTGGAAGTTAGGAGGAGGTGCGGGATTACCAAAACTGTTGTCCAGAGGGCTGAGGAAGGGTTGTTGAGGTGGTTCGGACATGTAGAGAGAATGGAGCGAAACAGAATGACTTCAAGAGTGTATCAGTCTGTAGTGGAAGGAAGGCGGGGTAGGGGTCGGCCTAGAAAAGGTTGGAGGGAGGGGGTAAAGGAGGTTTTGTGTGCGAGGGGCTTTGACTTCCAGCAGGCATGCATGAGCGTGTTTGATAGGAGTGAATGGAGACAAATGGTTTTTAATACTTGACGTGCTGTTGGAGTGTGAGCAAAGTAACATTTATGAAGGGATTCAGGGAAACCGGCAGGCCGGACTTGAGTCCTGGAGATGGGAAGTACAGTGCCTGCACTCTGAAGGAGGGGTGTTAATGTTGCAGTTTAAAAACTGGAGTGTAAAGCACCCTTCTGGCAAGACAGTGATGGAGTGAATGATGGTGAAAGTTTTTCTTTTTCGGGCCACCCTGCCTTGGTGGGAATCGGCCAGTGTGATAATAAAAATATATATATATATATATATATATATATATATATATATATATATATATATATATATATATATGGGACCCTAGTAACGCCAGTGTCATCACTGAATGGGAGACCCTTGCTGCTCCAGCACCAAAACCTAGTTCAGCACTGGCCTGCAAACAGTCAAGTTGGGATGGCCCCATTGCTGAAAAGGTGCCTGCCAACATGCTTAGGGCTGTAACGTGAGACAGGGAGACAGACTGTCTCCAAGCTGTGAGTGCAAATCACTCCGGGGTTTCATACAAACAGTTCCTATTTCGTCAATTAGAACACTCCTCGACCCTAAGACCCTCTGTAGTACAGTGGCTCTGTGTCTTGCTGTCCCAATTCACACAGAATATACGTGTATTTACGGCAATGCGCAAGCCGAGCAATATGGTCTACATAGTCTTAACTGTTCCAAAACTATGGGCTGGTACGAAAGACACAGTGACGTTAACGACATCGTAAAGAGAAGCCTTGCTACAGCTAGATGCCCAGCCGAGGGAGAGCCCCGACCACTAGCAGCCAACAATACCCACAACCCAGCAAGCCGCCCTGACGGGGTCGCCATCTATCCTTGGAAGAATGGTAAGCTCTTAGCATGGAACTATAGCTGTGTGTCGACGCTGGCTGACACCTACATCCATGACAGTGTCAGTCGACAGGGAGGAGCTGTTGATCACAGATCAGCATGATCGGCAAGTACAGGGACATAAGCCAACAACATCAATATATCCCAGTGATATCAGAGACCTTGGGATCCTGGCGAAAAAATGGTACAAGTTTCCGTAAAGAAATGGGTTCCAGACTCATCGACATCACCAGGGACGCAAAGTCAGCCACTTTCATGTTCTAACGCCTCAGTATGGCCATCCAGAGGGAAAATGCACGCTGTATACTGGGCTCGCATCTGGCTTCGGAGGAGCTGGAGGAGACTCATAATCTTTGATATATTGTACCAATGTATTCATGTTTGTGTTTTCTGTCAATGTATTCTGTCTATTAATAAAGTTCATATAGAATATAAGTATAGGGGGAGGTAGGAGAAGAAAACATATTTTATGCTAGAAAATTAAATGATCTCACAGCACAAAGTGGCTGGACCTGACTAGGTTAAGGCATTGGCTTAAGCCCGTGGGAGAACCTGACCTGCCCAAAAAAAAACATACCACGGGCGGGGTTAGAACCCGCTATTAGAGTCTTAAAACTCTAGACTGATGCAACAGGCCTACTGGCATGGGCCAGTAGGCCTGCTGCAGTGTTCCTTCTTTCTCGTGTTCTTAACATGGTAACCCAGAGTGCTCCATTAACTCGTCGAGTGTTGAACTTACCCTTGACCAACACAACCCGAGGATATGCGTTACGTTTAGCTCAGTATTTAATAGCAGACGCATCTTATGGCCAGGATAGTAACTATTAAGTTACAGTTGAGTGCAGCCAAATTTATTATTTAGTAAAAGCAGTAAAACATAAGGAAACTCTGGAATCCCTGCCAGAAGTAAACAATGACTTATCTGATCGGCTCTAAATTTTCGTCACAGGTTTGGATTCCTATTCCTCACACTGTCACTGACTGGCATAAGTCCTACACTGGTCCAATAAGTTTAGTCTGATAATGTTCAAATTTAAATTTTACCGAAATAATTTTTAAAACTATGAATCGTTGGAATCAGATCAGTTAATGAATAATGCATATCTGACCGATTTCAAACTTTTACCTTTGATGGGTATGTTAAACCAGAGGTTGTGGCTCGCTCTCAGCTGTGTAAATATCAATTTACTGGTGGTGTGGGCAGATTTTTGCCTTTGTCAACTTTACCAAAGAGAATTTTTCACAAAACTAAATATATTGTATATTTTTAAATAGAACCTAAATGTGAAAAAGTTGAAAAGTATAACTGCGTATGTATTATAACATTTTCGTTAGATATATAACGAATTGTCGTTTATTGCTCGAGAACGCCGATGAGTCTATGAAAGATGAGGTGAATCATAGAATTGATGAGGGGAAAAGAGTGAGTGGTGCACTTAGGAGTCTCTGGAGACAAAGAACTTTGTCCTTGAAGGCAAAGAGGGGAATGTATGAGAGTATAGTTTTACCAATGCTCTTATATGGGTGTGAAGCATGGGTGATGAATGTTGCAGCGAGGAGAAGGCTGGAGGCAGTGGAGATGTCATGTCTGAGGGCAATGTGTGATGTGAATATAATGCACAGAATTCGTAGTTTGGAAGTTAGGAGAAGGTGTTGGATTACCAAAACTATTATGCAGAGGGCTGAGGAGGGGTTATTGAGGTGGTTCGGACATATAGAGAGAAAGGAACAAAACAGAATGACTTTGAGAGAGTATAAATATGTAGTGGAGGGAAGGCGGGGTAGAGGTCGTCAAAGAATGTTTTGTGTGCGAGGGGCTTGGACTTCCAGCAAGCGTGCGTGAGCGTATTTGATAGGAGTGAATGGAGACAAATTGTTTTTAATACTTGACATGCTGTTGGAGTGTGAGCAAAGTAACATTTATGAAGGGGTTCAGGGAAACCGGCAGGCCGGACTTGAGTCCTGGAGATGGGAAGTACAGTGCCTGCACTCTGAAGGAGGGGTGTTAATGTTGCAGTTTAAAAACTGTAGTGTAAAGCACCCTTCTGGCAAGACAGTGATGGAGTGAATGATGGTGAAAGTTTTTCTTTTTCGGGCCACCCTGCCTTGGTGGGAGACTGCAGATGTGTTAATAAAATAAATAAAAAAATCATCGCAAATGTAATGTAAGTTGGGAAAGATTTCCATATTTTTGTCTCCATGTTGTTACTACAGAAAGTTTTCTCTGATTGGTGATTTTGCTATTTTTAATCTAGAAAAAGTGTAGTACTGTTTTGCATAATTGCAGTATTTTTTTCCTTCATGTTGTTGAGGAGCTCTTGATCCAAGGAATTGGGCTTATCTTTTACTTGTTCAAATGAAACATGAAAACCTCTATTTCACAGGCGGTGTGAGAACCTTTGTTTAAAATATTACAGTTCTGAGATGCATCAATCTTGAATGATTGATGCATCCTATGATGTTGCATTATGTATAATAACTGTTGCATTATGTGTAATAACTGTTGCATTATGTATAATAACTGTTGCATTATGTGTAATAACAGCTGCATTATGTGTAATAACAGCTGCATTATGTGTAATAACTGTTGCATTATGTGTAATAACAGCTGCATTATGTTTAATAACTGTTTCATTATGTGTAATAACTGCTGCATTATGTGTAATAACTGTTGCATTATGTGTAATAACTGTTGCATTATGTGTAATAACTGCTGCATTATGTGTAATAACTGTTGCATTATGTGTAATAACAGCTGCATTATGTGTAATAACAGCTGCATTATGTGTAATAACAGCTGCATTATGTGTAATAACTGTTGCATTATGTATAATAACAGCTGCATTATGTGTAATAACTGTTGCATTATGTGTAATAACTGTTGCATTATGTGTAATAACTGTTGCATTATGTGTAATAACTGTTGCATTATGTGTAATAACTGTTGCATTATGTGTAATAACTGTTGCATTATGTGTAATAACTGTTGCATTATGTGTAATAACTGTTGCATTATGTGTAATAACAGCTGCATTATGTGTAATAACAGCTGCATTATGTGTAATAACTGTTGCATTATGTGTAATAACTGTTGCATTATGTGTAATAACTGTTGCATTATGTGTAATAACTGCTGCATTATGTGTAATAACAGCTGCATTATGTGTAATAACAGCTGCATTATGTGTAATAACTGTTGCATTATGTGTAATAACTGTTGCATTATGTGTAATAACTGTTGCATTATGTGTAATAACTGTTGCATTATGTGTAATAACAGCTGCATTATGTGTAATAACAGCTGCATTATGTGTAATAACTGTTGCATTATGTGTAATAACTGTTGCATTATGTGTAATAACTGTTGCATTATGTGTAATAACTGTTGCATTATGTGTAATAACAGCTGCATTATGTGTAATAACAGCTGCATTATGTGTAATAACTGTTGCATTATGTGTAATAACTGTTGCATTATGTGTAATAACTGTTGCATTATGTGTAATAACTGTTGCATTATGTGTAATAACAGCTGCATTATGTGTAATAACAGCTGCATTATGTGTAATAACTGTTGCATTATGTGTAATAACAGCTGCATTATGTGTAATAACTGTTGCATTATGTGTAATAACAGCTGCATTATGTGTAATAACTGTTGCATTATGTGTAATAACAGCTGCATTATGTGTAATAACTGTTGCATTATGTGTAATAACTGTTGCATTATGTGTAATAACTGTTGCATGTGTAATAACTGTTGCATTATGTGTAATAACTGTTGCATTATGTGTAATAACTGTTGCATTATGTGTAATAACTGTTGCATTATGTGTAATAACTGTTGCATTATGTATAATAACTGTTGCATTATGTATAATAACTTGCATTATGTATAATAACTGTTGCATTATGTGTAATAACTGTTGCATTATGTATAATAACTGTTGCATTATGTGTAATAACTGTTGCATTATGCGTAATAACTGTTGCATTATGTGTAATAACTGTTGCATTATGCGTAATAACTGTTGCATTATGTGTAATAACTGTTGCATTATGTGTAATAACTGTTGCATTATGTGTAATAACTGTTGCATTATGTGTAATAACTGTTGCATTATGCGTAATAACTGTTGCATTATGCGTAATAACTGTTGCATTATGTGTAATAACTGTTGCATTATGTATAATAACTGTTGCATTATGTGTAATAACTGTTGCATTATGTGTAATAACTGTTGCATTATGTGTAATAACTGTTGCATTATGTATAATAACTGTTGCATTATGTGTAATAACTGTTGCATTATGTATAATAACTGTTGCATTATGTGTAATAACTGTTGCATTATGTATAATAACTGTTGCATTATGTATAATAACTGTTGCATTATGTGTAATAACTGTTGCATTATGTATAATAACTGTTGCATTATGTATAATAACTGTTGCATTATGTGTAATAACTGTTGCATTATGTGTAATAACTGTTGCATTATGTGTAATAACTGTTGCATTATGTATAATAACTGTTGCATTATGTGTAATAACTGTTGCATTATGTATAATAACTGTTGCATTATGTGTAATAACTGTTGCATTATGTATAATAACTGTTGCATTATGTATAATAACTGTTGCATTATGTGTAATAACTGTTGCATTATGTATAATAACTGTTGCATTATGTATAATAATTGTTGCATTATGTATAATAACTGTTGCATTATGTGTAATAACTGTTGCATTATGTATAATAACTGTTGCATTATGTATAATAACTGTTGCATTATGTATAATAACTGTTGCATTATGTGTAATAACTGTTGCATTATGTGTAATAATTGTTGCATTATGTATAATAACTGTTGCATTATGTGTAATAACTGTTGCATTATGTATAATAACTGTTGCATTATGTGTAATAACTGTTGCATTATGTATAATAACTGTTGCATTATGTATAATAACTGTTGCATTATGTGTAATAACTGTTGCATTATGTGTAATAACTGGAGGATACATCTTCTGAACAGCTATAAACCTTAATGTTGATGTGTTTTCCTGTGTCTCTAACAGTGACGCACTCTTATGGTGATAGAGTGAAGCACTCTTATGGTAATAGAGTGAAGCACTCTTATGGTAATAGAGTGAAGGACTCTTATGGAAATAGAGTGAAGCACTCTTATGGAAATAGAGTGAAGCACTCTTATGGTAATAGAGTGAAGGACTCTTATGGAAATAGAGTGAAGCACTCTTATGGTAATAGAGTGAAGCACTCTTATGGTAATAGAGTGAAGGACTCTTATGGAAATAGAGTGAAGCACTCTTATGGTGATAGAGTGACGTACACAGCAGTATTTTCCCAGCTTGGTGGCTGACGGTGGTGGTCCTGGACATTCAGTAGCCACTTATCCTCAACTAAAGCTAATACACCAATAAAAGAATTATTCTTATGCCGTGAAGAGACTCAGTCGTATCTCCTATGAGAGTCAGTCTATATTTTCATCTGAACAGAGGCTAGGACACCCCCCCCCCCCTCCTCAAAAAATTACTAGAAAATAAAATTACTAATCTTATGCCAATTAGTAAGTAGTAGTTTTAATAATGATAAGATACTAGAGACGAAGCAAAGTATAAGTATGACCGATACCCGTCAATGAAGGATGTGCTTAGTGAAGACATTCCACTTGTGTGTCAACGTCTTTAAGAAGAAGACTCCAAGGTAGAGGTGATGAGCTCAAAGGGTTGACCAGTTTCTTTTTTCTCACAGCCAGGTTGTCCGTGCAGATTTTTCACCTCGTTCTGTTGAAATCTTCAGAGTCGTGAGACCAGCATTGTTGTCAGAAGATCCAACATAACCAACGGGGGGTTGCGTGTAGCTAAGACGTTAGATCATTACTTCCCTATCCACCCCTCATCCCCTTCTGTCTCTTTCTAGGCTTCTTTTGGAATTTTTTTTATACAGCCTCTCCATGGAAAGATCCCTGGTGTTTCCAGTGGTCATATTTTTCCATCAGTCATGTAAGATTTACTTTAAAACATAACTATACAATGTTTTTTCGTGTAAAATCCAAAAAGTTATCACCATAAGATATTTAGTTTAACCTTATGTTAATAAAACAAATCGGTAGTAAAAGGAAGGTGGGGTAGGGGTCGGCCTAGGAAAGGCTGGAGGGAGGGGGTAAAGGAGGTTTTATGTGCGAAGGGCTTGGACTTCCAGCAGGCATGCGTGAGCGTGTTAGTTAGGAGCGAATGGAGACAAATGGTTTTTAGGACTTGACGTGCTGTTGGAGTGTAAGCAAGATAACATTTATGAAGGGACATTTATGACAAAAGGACACTGACAGGAGGACACTGACAGGAGGACACTGACAAAAGGACACTGACAGGAGGACACTGACAAAAGGACACTGACAGGAGGACACTGACAGGAGGACACTGACAAAAGGACACTGACAGGAGGACACTGACAAAAGGACACTGACAGGAGGACACTGACAAAAGGACACTGACAGGAGGACACTGACAAAAGGACACTGACAGGAGGACACTGACAGGAGGACACTGACAGGAGGACACTGACAGGAGGACCCAGACAAAAGGACACTGACAGGAGGACACTGACAGGAGGACACTGACAGGAGGACACTGACAAAAGGACAATGACAGGAGGACACTGACAAGAGGACTCTGACAGGAGGACGCTGACAGGAGGACACTGACAGGAGGACACTGACAGGAGGACACTGACAGGAGGACACTGACAGGAGGACACTGACAGGAGGACACTGACAGAAGGACACTCACAGGGGGACACTCACTGGAGGACACTCACAGGAGGACACTCACAGGAGGACACTCACAGGAGGACACAGTCAGGAGGACACTGACAGGAAGACACTGACAGGAGGACACTGACAGGAGGACACTGACAGGAGGACACTGACAGGAGGACACTGACAGGAGGACACTGACAGGAGGACACTGCCAGGAGGACAATGACAGGAGGACACTGCCAGGAGGACACTGCCAGGAGGATACTGACAGGAGGACACTGACAGGAGGACACTGCCAGGAGGACACTGACAGGAGGACACTGACAGGAGGACACTGCCAGGAGGACGCTGACAGGAGGACACTGACAGGAGGACACTGACAGGAGGACACTGACAGGAGGACACTGACAGGAGGACACTGCCAGGAGGACACTGACAGGAGGACACTGGCAGGAGGACACTGACAGGAGGACACTGACAGGAGGACACTGACAGGAGGACACTGACAGGAGGACACTGACAGGAGGACACTGACAGGAGGACACTGCCAGGAGGACGCTGACAGGAGGACACTGACAGGAGGACACTGACAGGAGGACACTGCAAGGAGGACGCTGACAGGAGGACACTGACAGGAGGACACTGACAGGAGGACACTGACAGGAGGACACTGACAGGAGGACACTGACAGGAGGACACTGACAGGAGGACACTGACAGGAAGACACTGACACGAGGACACTGAAAGGACACTGACAGGAGGACACTGACAGGAGGACACTGACAGAAGGACACTGACAGGAGGACACTGACAGGAGGACACTGACAGGAGGACACTGACAGGAAGACACTGACACGAGGACACTGACACGAGGACACTGACACGAGGACACTGACAGGAGGACACTGCCAGGAGGACGCTGACAGGAGGACACTGACAGGAGGACACTGACAGGAGGACACTGACAGGAGGACACTGACAGGAGGACACTGACAGGAGGACACTGACAGGAGGACACTGACAGGAGGACACTGACATTAGGACACTGCCAGGAGGACACTGCCAGGAGGACACTGACAGGAGGACACTGACAGGAGGACACTGACAGGAGGACACTGACAAAAGGACACTGACAGGAGGACACTGACAGGAGGACACTGCCAGGAGGACACTGACAGGAGGACACTGACAGGAGGACACTGACAGGAGGACACTGACAGGAGGACACTGACAGGAGGACACTGACAGGAGGACACTGACAGGAAGACACTGACAGGAAGACACTGACACGAGGACACTGACAGGACACTGACAGGAGAACACTGACAGGAGGACACTGACAGGAGGACACTGACAGGAGGACACTGGCAGGAGAACACTGACAGGAGGACACTGACAGGAGGACACTGACAGGAGGACACTGACAGGAGGACACTGACAGGAAGACACTGACACGAGGACACTGACAGGACACTGACAGGAGGACACTGACAGGAGGACACTGACAGAAGGACACTGACAGGAGGACACTGACAGGAGGACACTGACAGGAGGACACTGACAGGAAGACACTGACACGAGGACACTGACACGAGGACACTGACAGGAGGACACTGACAGGAGGACACTGCCAGGAGGACGCTGACAGGAGGACACTGACAGGAGGACACTGACAGGAGGACACTGACAGGAGGACACTGACAGGAGGACACTGACAGGAGGACACTGACACGAGGACACTGACACGAGGACACTGACACGAGGACACTGACAGGAGGACACTGACAGGAGGACACTGACAGGAGGACGCTGACAGGAGGACACTGACAGGAGGACACTGACAGGAGGACACTGACATTAGGACACTGCCAGGAGGACACTGCCAGGAGGACACTGACAGGAGGACACTGACAGGAGGACACTGACAGGAGGACACTGACAAAAGGACACTGACAGGAGGACACTGACAGGAGGACACTGACAGGAGGACACTGACAGGAGGACACTGACAGGAGGACACTGACAGGAAGACACTGACAGGAAGACACTGACACGAGGACACTGACAGGACACTGACAGGAGAACACTGACAGGAGGACACTGACAGGAGAACACTGACAGGAGGACACTGACAGGAGGACACTGACAGGAGGACACTGACAAAAGGACACTGACAGGAGGACACTGACAGGAGGACACTGACAGGAGGACACTGACAGGAGGACACTGCCAGGAGGACGCTGACAGGAGGACACTGACAGGAGGACACTGACAGGAGGACACTGACAGGAGGACACTGACAGGAGGACACTGACAGGAGGACACTGACAGGAGGACACTGACAGGAGGACACTGACAGGAGGACACTGGCAGGAGGACACTGACAGGAGGACACTGACAGGAGGACACTGCCAGGAGGACACTGACAGGAGGACACTGACAGGAGGACACTGACAGGAGGACACTGACAGGAGGACACTGCCAGGAGGACACTGACAGGAGGACACTGACAGGAGGACACTGACAGGAGGACACTGACAGGAGGACACTGCCAGGAGGACACTGACAGGAGGACACTGACAGGAGGACACTGACAGGAGGACACTGACAGGAGGACACTGCCAGGAGGACACTGACAGGAGGACACTGACAGGAGGACACTGACAGGAGGACACTGACAGGAGGACACTGACAGGATGACACTGACAGGAGACAGACACTGACACGAGGACACTGACAGGAGACACTGACACACTGACAGGACACTGACAGGACACTGACAGGAAGACACTGACAGAGACACACTGACAGGAGGACACTGACACTGACAGAGGACACTGACACTGACAGAGGACCCTGACAGGAGGACACTGACAGGAGGACACTGACAGGAGGACACTGACAGAAGGACACTCACAGGGGGACACTCACTGGAGGACACTCACAGGAGGACACTCACAGGAGGACACTCACAGGAGGACACAGTCAGGAGGACACTGACAGGAAGACACTGACAGGAGGACACTGACAGGAGGACACTGACAGGAGGACACTGGACAGGAGGACACTGACAGGAGGACACTGACAGGAGGACACTGCCAGGAGGACAATGACAGGAGGACACTGCCAGGAGGACACTGCCAGGAGGATACTGACAGGAGGACACTGACAGGAGGACACTGCCAGGAGGACACTGACAGGAGGACACTGACAGGAGGACACTGACAGGAGGACACTGCCAGGAGGACGCTGACAGGAGGACACTGACAGGAGGACACTGGACAGGAGGACACTGACAGGAGGACACTGACAGGAGGACACTGCCAGGAGGACACTGACAGGAGGACACTGGCAGGAGGAGGACACTGACAGGAGGACACTGACAGGAGGACACTGACAGGAGGACACTGACAGGAGGACACTGACAGGAGGACACTGACAGGAGGACACTGAGCAGGAGGACACTGACAGGAGGACACTGCCAGGAGGACGCTGACAGGAGGACACTGGACAGGAGGACACTGACAGGAGGACACTGACAGGAGGACACTGCAAGGAGGACGCTGACAGGAGGACACTGACAGGAGGACACTGACAGGAGGACACTGACAGGAGGACACTGACAGGAGGACACTGACAGGAGGACACTGGCAGGAGGACACTGACAGGAGGACACTGACAGGAAGACACTGACACGAGGACACTGAAAGGACACTGACAGGAGGACACTGACAGGAGGACACTGACAGAAGGACACTGACAGGAGGACACTGACAGGAGGACACTGACAGGAGGACACTGACAGGAAAACACTGACACGAGGACACTGACACGAGGACACTGACACGAGGACACTGACAGGAGGACACTGCCAGGAGGACGCTGACAGGAGGACACTGACAGGAGGACACTGACAGGAGGACACTGACAGGAGGACACTGACAGGAGGACACTGCCAGGAGGACACTGACAGGAGGACACTGGCAGGAGGACACTGACAGGAGGACACTGACAGGAGGACACTGACAGGAGGACACTGACAGGAGGACACTGACAGGAGGACACTGACAGGAGGACACTGACAGGAGGACACTGCCAGGAGGACGCTGACAGGAGGACACTGACAGGAGGACACTGACAGGAGGACACTGACAGGAGGACACTGCAAGGAGGACGCTGACAGGAGGACACTGACAGGAGGACACTGACAGGAGGACACTGACAGGAGGACACTGACAGGAGGACACTGACAGGAGGACACTGGCAGGAGGACACTGACAGGAGGACACTGACAGGAAGACACTGACACGAGGACACTGAAAGGACACTGACAGGAGGACACTGACAGGAGGACACTGACAGAAGGACACTGACAGGAGGACACTGACAGGAGGACACTGACAGGAGGACACTGACAGGAAAACACTGACACGAGGACACTGACACGAGGACACTGACACGAGGACACTGACAGGAGGACACTGCCAGGAGGACGCTGACAGGAGGACACTGACAGGAGGACACTGACAGGAGGACACTGACAGGAGCACACTGACAGGAGGACACTGACAGGGAGGACACTGACAGGAGGACACTGACAGGAGGACACTGACATTAGGCACTGCCAGGAGGACACTGCCTGGAGGACACTGACAGGAGGACACTGACGGAGGACACTGACAGGAGGACACTGACAAAAGGACACTGACAGGAGGACACTGACAGGAGGACACTGCCAGGAGGACACTGACAGGATGACACTGACAGGAGGACACTGACAGGAGGACACTGACAGAGAGACACTGACAGGAGGACACTGACAGGAGGACACTGACAGGAAGACACTGACAGGAAGACACTGACACGAGGACACTGACAGGACACTGACAGGAGAACACTGACAGGAGGACACTGACAGGAGGACACTGACAGGAGGACACTGGCAGGAGAACACTGACAGGAGGACACTGACAGGAGGACACTGACAGGAGGACACTGACAGGAGGACACTGACAGGAAGACACTGACACGAGGACACTGACAGGACACTGACAGGAGGACACTGACAGGAGGACACTGACAGAAGGACACTGACAGGAGGACACTGACAGGAGGACACTTTCAGGAGGACACTGACAGGAAGACACTGACACGAGGACACTGACACGAGGACACTGACAGGAGGACACTGACAGGAGGACACTGCCAGGAGGACGCTGACAGGAGGACACTGACAGGCGGACACTGACAGGAGGACACTGACAGTAGGACACTGACAGGAGGACACTGACAGGAGGACACTGACACGAGGACACTGACACGAGGACACTGACACGAGGACACTGACACGAGGACACTGACAGGAGGACACTGCCAGGAGGACGCTGACAGGAGGACACTGACAGGAGGACACTGACAGGAGGACACTGACATTAGGACACTGCCAGGAGGACACTGCCAGGAGGACACTGACAGGAGGACACTGACAGGAGGACACTGACAGGAGGACACTGACAAAAGGACACTGACAGGAGGACACTGACAGGAGGACACTGACAGGAGGACACTGACAGGAGGACACTGACAGGAGGACACTGACAGGAAGACACTGACAGGAAGACACTGACACGAGGACACTGACAGGACACTGACAGGAGAACACTGACAGGAGGACACTGACAGGAGGACACTGACAGGAGGACACTGACAGGAGGACACTGACAGGAGGACACTGACAAAAGGACACTGACAGGAGGACACTGGACAGGAGGACACTGACAGGAGGACACTGACAGGAGGACACTGCCAGGAGGACGCTGACAGGAGGACACTGACAGGAGGACACTGACAGGAGGACACTGACAGGAGGACACTGACAGGAGGACACTGACAGGAGGACACTGACAGGAGGACACTGACAGGAGGACACTGACAGGAGGACACTGACAGGAGGACACTGCCAGGAGGACACTGACAGGAGGACACTGACAGGAGGACACTGACAGGAGGACACTGACAGGAGGACACTGCCAGGAGGACACTGACAGGAGGACACTGACAGGAGGACACTGACAGGAGGACACTGACAGGAGGACACTGCCAGGAGGACACTGACAGGAGGACACTGACAGGAGGACACTGACAGGAGGACACTGACAGGAGGACACTGCCAGGAGGACACTGACAGGAGGACACTGACAGGAGGACACTGACAGGAGGACACTGACAGGAGGACACTGACAGGAGGACACTGACAGGAGGACACTGACAGGAAGACACTGACACGAGGACACTGACAGGACACTGACAGGAGAACACTGACAGGAGGACACTGACAGGAGGACACTGACAGGAGGACACTGACAGGAGGACACTGACAGGAGGACACTGACAGGAAGACACTGACAGGAAGACACTGACACGAGGACACTGACAGGACACTGACAGGAGAACACTGCCAGGAGGACACTGCCAGGAGGACACTGCCAGAAGGACACTGACAGGAGGACACTGACAGGAGGACACTGACAGGAGGACACTGACAGGAGGACACTGACAGGAGGACACTGCCAGGAGGACACTGACAGGAGGACACTGACAGGAGGACACTGACAGGAGGACACTGACAGGAGGACACTGACAGGAGGACACTGACAGGAGGACACTGACAGGAGGATACTGACAAGAGGACACTGACAGGAGGACACTGCCAGGAGGACACTGACAGGAGGACACTGCCAGGAGGACACTGACAGGAGGATACTGACAAGAGGACACTGACAGGAGGACACTGACAGGAGGACACAGACAGGAGGACACTGACAGGACACTGACAGGAGGACACTGACAGGAGGACACTGACAGGAGGACACTGACAGGAGGACACTGACAGGAGGACACTGACAGGAGGACACTGACAGGAGGACACTGACAGGAGGACACTGACAGGAGGACACTGACAGACTG